>NW_021824760.1:0-5000 GCF_006345805.1 Octopus sinensis | reverse complement strand
AGGAGAAGACACACAGCGTATTTTGACCACAACAAGCATGAGAGTAAAACCGTTATTGAAATGCTGTTACAGGAAGATCGCGTGTTTGCTGTTATTGTGGTTGTTGTTGTTGTTATGCTGATTTTATTTTGTTTACCAATGTGTGTGTATTTGTGTATATGTGTGTGTGTGTGTGGTGTGTGTGTGTGCTTAAGCTATCCACAGGTCTCCAGAAAAAAAAAAGATGAATGATAGAGATCAGCAGATTATATCCTATTCTATTACAAGGACACAGTGGTCATGTTTTGGAGGCCAAAACACTTAACTTTGAAATATCTGCAATTCTTCCTCATCATTATCATCACCATCATCATCATCTCATGACTGGCACTGCACAACTCTTCACTACGGTAACACTGAGCATTAGTAATTCTCAAAAAATGGAGTACCATAGCAAACTGGTGCTACCACGAGGGTTGCCTTGGTATGCTTTGGTTATTACCTCCGCTTTCGCTAAAGTGGAGGTATTATTTTCAGTTGCATTTGTTTGTTTGTCCATGGACAAGATATCTCAAGAACTGTTGGATGGATTCGGATGAAACTTTCAGAGATGTTTAGCCTTGTGACTGGCATGAACTGATTATATTTTGGGATCGATCTGATACCAGACAAGGATTCTGGATCATTTGTTATATTTACTTTACTTTACATGATTATGATCTTATGTTAACTTTCAAGTCTTTCTCAATGATCTCCCTTTAGGCTGTAACTATTTCGAATAGTGAATTTGTTAACTTTGGCTTGTATTAGATAAGGATAAACTATTTATTACTGTTACTAAATTTTCTACCAATGGGATCAATTAGGTACCAAACAAGAATTCTGGATTATTTTTCCGTTCTATTTACTTAATTTTTGAGAGCAGTCAGATTCATTTTTAGTACACTCGTTTGTGAGAGCAGTCAAGTTAATTTCAAATATTTCTATTTTAAAAATCATCTAATCATTGAGAGGATGTTGGTGTTGCCATGGCAGAAGTTTACATTTTCTGAGTGCGCTTGTTGTTGCTGTTGTTGTTATTATTGTTATTATTACTATTATTATTATTATTATTATTATTATTATTATTATTATTATTGCTGATGTGGCAAGCTGGTGGAAACGTTGGTGTGCCAGGCAAAATACTTAACGGTATTTCGTCCGTCTTTGTGTTCTGAGCTCAAATTCCGCCGAGGATGACTTTGCCTTTCATCCTTTCGGGGTCAATAAATTAAGTACCAGTGAAACACTGGGGCCGATGTAATCAATGAGTCTCCTCCCCCAAAATTGCAGGCCTTGTGCCTTTAGTAGAAAGCATTATTATTATTATTATTATTATTATTATCAAGGCAGCAGGCAGTGAGCCGACAGAAACATTAACACACCAAACAAAATACTTAGTGGCAATTTGTCTGTCCTGATGTTTGAGTTCAAATTCCACCAAGATCAGCTTTACCTTTCATCCTTTCGGGGTTGATAAATTAAGTTCCAGCTGAGTACTGGGGTCGATGTAATTGACTTAACCCCAACCAAAAAATTTCAGGCCTTATGTCTGTAGTAAAAAGGATCATTATTAATATTATTATTATCATTATTATTATTATTACTATTACTATTACTATTATTATTATATTTTAAGATAGAGTGACAGGCTAGCAGAAATCATTAGTGTGTCAGACAAAGAAATAAAAACTGGTAGCCAAACGTGTGTGAATGTTTGTGTGTTCATGCATGTGTGTGTGGTGTGTGTGTGTGTGTGTGTGTGTGTGTGTGTGTGTGTGTGACTGTGTGTGTGTGTGTGTGCACGTGCATGTACATGTGTGTGCACACATGTATGTGACTCGTTTTAAAATAACATAATTAATCTTCAGACATCTCTACAGTTTTTTTTTTGTGTTTTAGAATTAATTTTTTTTTTATCAATTGTGAAACCATACGTTATCTTAATCCACTAAAACAAACTGCGGGACATGGTTATCAAAAAAAAAATTATAATAATAATAATAATAGTAATAATAATAATAATTGTTTATGATGATGATGCTGGTAATAATAGCAACAATAATAATAATAACATCAACAGTAATAGTAATAATAATAACAATAATAATAATAATAATCATAAAGATAATAATAATAATAATAATAACAATAATAATAATAATGATGATGATGATGATAATAATAATAACTTCAACAGTAATAGTAATAATAAAAATAATGATAAAAATAATGATAAAAATAATAATAAGTGCACAATCTGTAACTAGAAAGATGACTGTTGTGCGCATAAGTACTTGCGTACATCTTGGCAGAAAGAATATAAGCGTAGACTCAATTGTTTAGCCAAAGCATTGCACTCAAATATCAAAAACAAAATAATCAGAACGGTTTTGAAGTAGGAAGAAAATGGTACTAGCTCCACAAAGTGTGACAGGGGATGTTCGGTTTAAGGACTCATGGGATTTTACTGTACAGACAGATCATAAGATTGAAGTTAAGATGAGCGGATATTAGCATCTGCAGCAAGATCTCAAAAGAGTGCACCTTCATAGATGAAGCTGAGTCTGCAGATATGAATGGTGTGGTTATAGAACAGGGAATTCAAGGAGAAAATGCCAAGGCTTAGCAAAGGAAATGCAAAGCTTTCTGCAAAAATTGCTGTATGGTAAGGAGTTTGCTTCCCAGCTAGATGGATCCAGAGGCGCAATGGCCTAGTGGTTAGGGCAAGGGGCTCGCAGTTTCGATTCCCAGACTGAGTGTTGTGAGTGTTTATGTGTGTGTGTGTGTGTGTTTGTGTGTAATACAGACAATGGGCTATATACCTGTTGTAATTTAGCCATCCATAGTCTGATATGATATTTTGGAATAATATTCCTTCTTCAGATATTCTTAGACGGAGTCGCTGCTTATATATGATAATGAGTATTGACACTTGTACATCCACAAAATTTATTTACAGCATATTACAATGAGTGGAGGCACATGGCCTAGTGGTTAGAGCAGCAGACTCATGGTCGAGGGATCGCGTGTTCTATGTGTGTGTTTATGAGTGAAACACCTAAGCTCCATGCGGCTCCAGCAGAAGGTAATGGCAAACTTCTGCTGACTCTATCGCCACAACTTTCTCTCACTCTTTCCTCTTGCATCATGCAGCTCACCTGCAACAGACCAGCATTCCATCCAGGTGGGGAACCTATATGCCAAAGAAACCAGGAAACCGGCCCTAATGAACCAGGCGTGGCTCGAGAAGGAACAAACAATATTACAATGTCCGACACGTGTTTCCATTGCAGCTGCTGCAACTATGCAATATTGTCAGTGCAGTGTCATCAGGGTCTCTCCATTTGGTCCTCTCCAAAAGGGGGCTGGTTGAGCTAAATCTCTCTTAGTTAGAGAGGTAAATTTCTCTTAGATAGGGGTGTTGTTATTTCTAATTGCCAACATAAACATTAAACACTGACCATTGTGGTCAGCCAGTCTTTGGAACCAAGCTGAGACCTAACATGGTATCTGCCCAGATAATACATTCCTCCTCTGCCATTAGGTTCTGAGTTCAAATTCTGCCGAGGTCGACTTTGCCTTTCATTCTTTCGGAGTCATTTAAATAAGTACCAGTTATGCAATGGGGTCCATGTAATCGACGTAATGCCTTTGTCCTTGTTTGTCCCCTCTATGTTTATTCAGCCCCTTGTGGGCAATAAAGAAGTAAATATATCACTCAATTTGATATATATATATTTATATAAATGAATATAAACAGGAAGACACAACGTGATACATAAAGGAAAAATACAATCATCACTAAACATGATTAAGGGTGTCAAGGCATCTACATTGCTAGAAATAAGAGCAAAAATGCTCTTAATGCTGTAGGAAAAGCACATAAATGTATACATATATGCTAATAGGGGCTGCAGTTGTTTGGGACGATTGCAACCCATCATCAAATATGTACTCATGTGTGTGTGTGTATATATATATATATATGCGTGTGTGTGTGTGTGTGTGTATATATACACACACACACATGCACATATATATATATATATACTTATGCACATACACACACACGTATATACACACATGGCATAGAAAAATGTTTACCTTATTATTTCACCCACAGCCAGGTGTTTTAATTTTTAAAAATATGTTTGTGTGTATGTGTGTGCATGAATTTGTGTGCACGTGTGTGTGAGTGTGCATGTGTGTTTGTAAATATATGTGTGTGTTTGTGTATGTGTGTGTATGTTCACATATGCAAAAAGCAAATGTATGTGTGTCCGGCCACCAAAACCGCTCGTCCATCTGTTTGTCAGTCCTGTCTGTTCGACCATCCATCCGTCCCTCCTCCATTCAATTGTTTCCCATGCAGAACATGGCACAAAAGATCTACAGAATCGACACAGATTTCCAGCATCTCAGTATCCGCCACTAATTGAACCTATTGAGATGTTGAAAGGCATTTAAAACAAAAGAGAAAAGACAACGGGCTTGTGCTGCCTTCGCAATGCAAAGTGGCTTGATGTGATGACAATCCTTTGTCTAAATGAGTTCTACATTTTTGCTTCTTCATTGATATCCTTGTTGCAATGGTGGTGGTTGTTTCATTTGTTTATATTTTGAACGCATGTCTGTGTGATTAATTTCTTTATTTTTTACCTTAATATTTTCATTGTTCTTCTTGTAGTTGATCGGCTGCTATTTTGTTGTTTGAGCGAAAGCTAATGATAAAGGGATAATAACTTTGCGAAGCCACAAGGGCAGACAAAGACAACACTACAATGCAATGCAATGCAATGTCGAAGCAATACAATATGGTGTGCAGCAATCTTTAATGCACTGTGATGTAGCAATAGACAAAGGGAATGCATATAATATATTTGTACACCAATATATTGTACGATATTGAAATATCAAAACATGAAGTGAACAGCAACAATGAAAGAACTGTGAACGAACATGTTAGAATGTGCAGGGAG
>NW_021824759.1:15000-17740 GCF_006345805.1 Octopus sinensis | reverse complement strand
TACGCTGTCAAGGATCTATCCGTATCCCTAAAGATCTCAGACTTCATGCCTACGCAAAAAGCTGTAATTCTACCTCTACCTTCGAACTAATCCTACAACAACGTAGTAAAGAAATCTCATTTTCGTTGGTCTCCAGCGAAGCAGACGATAAATGTGAAGTGGTTACATACCAAATGCAGAACGGATGGAAAGGAAAGTATAAATGGAGAAAAAAATAAACTAACAAAAAAAAAAACATGGATTTCATGGCACATTGGACAAGAAAGAGAGAAATAGAGAAAGAGAGGGAGAGAGAAAGGAATGACAAAAGAGAGGAGAAGGAGAGAAGAGGAGAGAAAAAGAGAGAAAAGAATGACAAAAGAAAGGGGATAGAGAGGAAGAGAAGGGGAAGAAAGATTAGTTATATTCAAAGACAAAGAAATCTACTTGGCTACTGAATGATAGCGGCATTTCCCCCCTCTTTTTTACTTTCGCTTCAATTCATTCTCAGATTTGAAGCAAAATATAAATATATAAATATCGCAAAAAACAAAACAAAACAAAAGCCACAACAAAAAATGGTTTTTGGATTTCAAACGAAAGGGAAACTACCTGAATTGTTTGAAAAACAAAGAACTAAATATTGGAGGAGAAACCCCCCCCCCCAGAAAAACAAACAAACACAAAAATAACCACAATAAACGAAAACCAGCAAAAAACCGATGTTGTAAGTCTTGTTTAGTTGAAGAAAGTTAGCTTCTCTCAAGAAATCTCCATCGAAACAAAACATAAACCCACAAAAAATGGTATAAAAACTTCAAACGAAATAAATGAAACAAAACAAGGAAGATTACAAAATCGTTGTTTGCAATGGAGAGGGTGTCTTTGTAAATCATAAGCTTTTCTAGGTATAGTTTGCACGGATTCTATCAATATTTCAACGTCTAAGGATACGGTATGATTTCGTTGACGTTACTGCATAAATACCTATTTCTTTACTACCCACAAGAGGCTAAACACAGAGAGGACAAACAAGGACAAACAAACAGATTAAGTCGATTATATCGACCCCAGTGCGTAACTGGTACTTATTTAATCGACCCCGAAAGGATGAAAGGCAAAGTCGACCTCGGCGGAATTTGAACTCAGAACGTAACGGCAGACGAAATACCTATTTCTATTTCTTTACTACCCACAAGCGGCTAAACACAGAGAGGACAAACAAGGATAGACAAAGGGATTAAGTCGATTATATCGACCCCAGTTCGTAACTGGTAATTAATTTATCGACCCCGAAAGGATGAAAGGCAAAGTCCATCTCGGCGGAATTTGAACTCACAACGTAACGGCTGACGAAATACGGCTACGCATTTCGCCCGGCGTGCTAACGTTTCTGCCAGCTCGCCGCCTTGGTTACTGCATAAATACCAACTATAATTCTACTTTGAAACTGATGCGAAGCAGTGCACTATGTGCGTGTGTGTGTGTGTGTGTGTGTGTGTGTGTGTGGAGGCGCACGTCCTAGTGGTCAGGGGGCTGCTCGAGAGATAGCAGTTTCAATTCCTAGAGCGGGTGGTACATTGTGTTCTTGAGCAAAACACTTCATCTCACGTTGCTTTGCGATCACTTCGACACCTGACGCGTGGCACACCGCACACCTGTTCAGACAACGTCGATTTGATGGCGAGAGTGAGTGAGCACAAACATCTGATCACTATGAGCAAATCATTTGTGCAGGCCGTTCGGCAAAGGCTGAACGCTCATATGTCATCTTCAACGGGAGAGTCCATCATTTATATATATATATATATATATATATATATATACATACTAGCAGTATCGCCCAATGTTGCTCGGGTCTGTTTCGACCTTTTAGAATTGGAATTTTTAAAAAGTAAAAATTCTGCATTATGTAGCTTGTTATTCTCTTTAACTGAACATTTTTCTGGTTGAAATACACAGAAAAATGGCGATACAGCAGTCAAAAAATCGTAAAAATAGGGATTTTCCTAGAAAAAAAAAAGCACCTTTTTGATGTAAATAATGTTTGGTGTTAACATGGTCCGATTTGAATTTTTTCTTCTACGGAAGGAAGAGCAAACCTTCTTCTATCATACTCTCAATTTTGGTCAACTTTGCGCCGCAAGGTCTCGGAGGAGATAGTGTTAGTTGAAGGCTACCAAACCTGCCATACACAGACAACTTCAGCTTTATATATATGTATATATATGTATATATGTATATATATATATATATAATATATTATATATATATATATTATTATTATTATTATTATTATTATTATTATTATGTGTGCGGTGTGTGTGTGTGTGTGCGCGCGCGTCTTGTATCTGTGTTTGTCCCCCATCACAGATTCACAACCGTTGTTGATGTGTTTACGTCCCCGTAACTTAGCGGTTCAGCAAAAGACACCGATGGCTTAAAAAAATAAGTACTAGGGTTTTACTCGGTCGAGTAAAATTCTTCAAGGCAGTGCTCCAGCATGGCCGCAGTCAAATGACTGAAACAAGTAAAAGATAAACGATAAAAAAAACAAGAATATTTCCGCCTTCTCCTACTGTCAGCTCCGTCTTTCTCTCTCTCTCTCTCCGCCACCTCTTTCTCTCACTCTCACTCTTTGTCGGCTCTCTCTCTCTCACGCTCTACCAGCTCTCTCTCCCTATCTCACTTTCTCTCTCTTTTCAACACTCCCAGTCTCTCTTTCTATGTCAATTCTCTCTCACACTGTCAGCTCTCTCTC
>NW_021824759.1:0-10000 GCF_006345805.1 Octopus sinensis | reverse complement strand
ATCGGTTGTCAAGCGATGTTGGGGGCACAAACACAGACACACAAACATATACATACACATACACACATATATACGACGGGTACATATATACATATATACGACGGGCTGCTTTCAGTTTCCGTCTACCAAATCCACTCACAAGATTTTGGTCGGCCCGAGGTTATAGTAGAAGACACTTGCCCAAGGTGCCGTGCTACTTACCACACAACCACCCCTACGCCTATTAGTACAAAATTAAATAATTTCAAGATGACCTATATGGAACGCAGTACATAAAATAGATGGATAGAAAATGCACAGATGATTCTATCGATAAATAGATGAATAGATAGATTAATAGGTAGTTAGAGTGATATCTAGACACAAATAGATAAGTACATGAGAAATTAGGTAGAATCACATAGTGGTTTCAAGTTTGGCACAAGACTAACAATTTTGGGGAAGAGGTTAAGTCAATTACATTTATCCCAATGTTCAACTGGTACTTATTTTATCGACCCCAAAAGGATGAAAGGGAAAGTCGACCTCGGCGGAATTTGAGCTTAGAATATAAGGACGAACGAAATGCCGCCAAGCTCTTTGCCTGGCGTGCTAACGATTTTGCCAGCTCAGCGTCTTAGGTAGAATCATATCGAACATGTCGAACATTAAGAGATCTACAGTAATCTTTATATATAAAAGTGAAGTTGTGTGTCTGTCTCCTACGATTTAAATTCCTAACTACTCCCACATTTTGCGGTGCAGTTTAACCAAAACCGGGTATCTTATAGTCGTGATTCATATCGAGCCCTTCTGGGTATTAGCGCGCGTCTACGATGAGTCTACGATTTAAAAAATAATTTACCATAATTTTTTTCCATTTTAATGCATTTTTTCGCTATTATATAAGGGAAGTAACTCTCTAAAAATGTCTACGATGAGTCAACGATTTAAAAAAAAATTACCATCATTTTTTCCATTTTAATGCATTTTTTCGCTATTATATAAGGGAAGTAACTCTCTAAAAATGTCTACGATGAGTCAACGATATAAAAAAAATTTACCATCATTTTTTTTCCATTTTTAATGCATTTTTTTGCTATTTTTTGGCTATAACTCTCTAAAAATGCTTATATAGTTATTTCCCTTACAAACCCGAGCAACGCCGGGCGATACTGCTAGTGGAAAATATATTTAAATGAACGTACAGTTGAATGAGTACTCAGAGATGTTTGATTAATAATTATCCAAATAAATGTTACGCCGAATTAATAGATAAAGAAATAATGAAAGGAAAGTGTTATTGTTAAGTCCCAGGTTAATTGTGATCCAACTAACCTATTATTAAAAGCATTCTTGTTCTTATCATTCCATCGTTTTAGAAGGTATGTAGGGACTATATTAATCTTATTTGTCTTTAACCTCTTGATATCAATCCGCCGCATGA
Source organism: Octopus sinensis (assembly GCF_006345805.1). Taxonomy (NCBI): domain Eukaryota; kingdom Metazoa; phylum Mollusca; class Cephalopoda; order Octopoda; family Octopodidae; genus Octopus; species Octopus sinensis. Next base: position 8,574 of record NW_021824759.1, on the reverse strand, counting down.
TATTGCTCTTGGTTCGACGGTACAAAATTTCTGCTCTAAACTTATCTAAATTAATACTCCACCATTAAAGTTTCATGTTAATTTAAGTTTCAAACGTCATCGTAATAATGATACAATTATTGTACCAGATTCTTCATTATTTTCGAAAGTAATTGAAAAATGACAAAATATAGCAACTTTTGGGGTTATCATCAAACAGATATTATTCGCCCGAGAACGTATATAGAGCTTCGGGACGTTCGATGTAAAAAGATTTTCTTTACTTACTTGGTTCTTGCAAATAACAATGATATGTTCAGGTTCTGGCATCAGTTTGGTGCTGTTCGTCACTAAGGTGTCTTTGTTGAGTCCAGGTACACGGTAGGACGTGAACAGTCGATAGTATTGTTCCATACATAGTGGCTGACCTTTACGGTTGCTTCGGGCTCGATCAATTGGTAAGCTCCGACTAAAAAGATAAAATGTAGGACATTATTGACAATGAAAGATAGAAGCAAAAATTTATACATTTTTAAAAGATATCTTCAGCCCCTCAAACTTGCTCTGAAAGAAATCGGAAAACAACCGACGTACAAAGTGTTCAAGGACCTCGAAGTGGAAGTGGACCAGATGTAAATGGAAGGGAAACGGTAGCAATTCTAACTGGTTCTTAGGGTATAATAAAACAATAACATAAACATCATAGCAGGGTCTACAGGTTTACACACACTTCTGTTTTTTGTTAGAATTTGTTAGGCACAAGGCCTAAAATATTTTTTGTGGGGTTGGAGGATGTTAGTCAATTACATCGATCCCAGTGTTTCACTGTTACTTATTTTATCGACTCCGTAGTGATGAAAGCGGATTTGAACTCAGAACGTAAAACTAAAAGAAATGTCGCTAAGTATTTTGTCAAGCATACTAATGGTTCTGCCAGTGCACCGACTTGAGTTCGAATTATAATCATTTCTGCTATAGGCATAAGGCCTGAAATTTTTTTGGGGAAAGGGCTACTCGATCACATCGATCCCCAATATTTGGCTGGTACTTATTTTATCGTCTTTGAAAGAATGAAAGGCAAAGTCGACCTGCGCGGATTTAAACTCGGAAGGTTAAGTAGGGAGAAATGTGGCTAAACGTTTTGTCCGGCGTACTAACGGTTCTGCCAGCCCGCCATTTTGATTTCCAATAAATAATGCACATGTAGCAATATTGTTTTCTTCATTGCTATCTTCGCCGTTTGAGAGAAATATTAAGAATGATCTCGTTTGAGATTACAAACATCTTTGGCTAGTTTAACGTTGTTGTGTCCACTATTTTGATTGGTTAGCATCTAAGCGCGGTCGGTCTCTCTACTTACTTCGCGCCAATGTGTAAACTGACCAATCACGGCTTTCGGATAGGACTTTTTCATTTGAGCCATGTCAACTCTTTAAATAGGCTGATATATCACGATTCACTGTCTTTTGGCTTAAGACCTTTTAAGGTCTTAGTCGGAGACCACACAGAGCATACTCAACCATGTTCCAGTTCGAAAGGCAGACGACAACCAAGCAAAACATAATATGAAGACGCTATAGTAAACCAAGCGACAGATATAACGTCATCACCAACATCGTCTCTATCTACGAAGATTTAACTTGTACACAAGATAACTACAGGTTCAACTCATGCTGTTAGTGTGAAAATCTCACCACGGAAAAACAGTTGCAGTATATATATCTGAAAGAATATCTATCTAGAGAAAAATAACCAAGCAAAACATGATATGAAGACGCTATAGTAAACCAAGCGACAGACATAACGTCATCGCCAACATCGTCTCTATCTACGAAGATTTAACTTGTACACAAGATAACTACAGATTCAACTCATGCTATTAGGTGAAAATCTCACCACGGAAAAACAGTTGCAGTATATATATCTGAAAGAATATCTATATCAAGAGGAAGATAAGCACAAGTGATTCAACTAATCTCAGCTCCGAGAGACAACATCTTGATATTGAACGCTTACACTTCGTGTACCTCATGAACAGTAAATCAATTTCCATCATTAACTCTATGCTCTGTACCTACTATGTCACACGCTTTCACCCTTATTGTATCTGTCACTCACACGAACACACAGACACAAACACGTGTTGCATGCACACATGCACACACGCACTTGCTAGCACTCACAACCTTCTAACATTAACACCATTGTAAATAAAATATTATCTTCTCTCAAACAGTAGAACGGCTTGTCGTCAATTCATCTATATTCTGTTGGCACTGCATTGTATAAATTGTATTTATGGCTTATAATAATTCGTTAAGAATATGATCACGTGCGATCGTATTCCCTACACAATGCGACCACGTGCGTTCATATTTCTTACAAACACATCTTACACTACGTACTTTCTATTACATAATCCCATTACATAATCTAGGCAGCATACACTTAATCCAAACACCGCTTAAAAATCCAACAACAAATTTACGCATGATATAACCAGTCACCATCAAATACTATAAAATATTTCATAAAAAATGTAGTATTAAAATCTTACTACAACTTTAGGCACAAGGCCCGAAATTTTGAGGGAGAGGAGGGGCAGCCGATACCATTAACCCCAATACGCAACTGGTAACTTATTTTATCGACCTAGAAGGGATGAAAGGCAAAGTAGGCCACAACGACATTTGAACTCAGAACGTAGACATGAAATATTGCTAAGTAATTTTTGTCTGGTGTGCTAATGTTTCTGCCAGCTCTCCACCTTAGAAACTAAACGAATATCATAGCACAGAAATTTAGATATAACACTTACTTCTTACTCCCACGATATACAATAATGTGTGTGTGTATCCGCCCAACCGATATGCACCCAACGGATATGTGCGCGCAAGGCCTAAAATATTTTTTGTGGGGTTGCTTGTTTGTGGATGTTTTATATCTTGTGTCACGTCGTTCTGAATTGTCTTTCATTCTCGTAAGGTTAAACATGTTTTTGGGTTCATACTTTATAGTGATTACATATATGGATATTGTTTTAATAAGTTCATGGATAATCTTAGGCTAGGATAATACTTAGTTGATGTTTTCTAGTTAATAATGGACAAAGGGGACGCAACATTAGCTTCCTTTCCTTTTTCGTTTTCCGTTGTTATCCACCCTTCCACTTTTTTGCATCAACCTTCTCGATTTTTTTCTCGTTATTTCTCATGTATTAGCGTCTTGATTTTCAAATAGAATAGACCATGTGCTCAGAGTCGATGAAACTGCTTGGTGATACAAGACGCGTTATGAAAACTGTCCAGACAAGTGTCTCCAAAGCAGGAGAATATCAGTACCTCGTATCTTTATAATGTGCACATTAAGTGATATTCATCTCTCACCGGATGTAATACGTTTTGCTGATATCAAGGGAACAATAAACTACTACTACTACTACTACTACTACTACTACTACTACTACTACTACTACTACAACAACAACAACAACAACAACAACAACAACTACTACTACTACTACTACTATACTACTACTACTACTTACTACTACTACTACACACTCTCTCTCGCACACACACACACACACACAAACGCATACACACACGTATTTATGTATTTATGAACCAATGTTAACGGTTAAAATAGATCAGAAAGGTGCATACTGGGAAAAAAGTCAAGGAAGTTGTTTATCATATACGTCCAGAGATCAAATCTGCCAGGCGTTATCTTTCATCATTCAGAGTTGATAAAATAAGGGACCGCTCATGCACTGGAAAAGTTGATGATAGTCGCCTGTACTGTCTTTGCTGCCCATGCACACACAAATTGTTATATTGTTCCATGCACAATCAATCATCGTGGTTGAACTTCCAGTGTCCTGGCAGGACAGATTCGATACTTCTTACCAGCTAAAGAAAACCAAATGTCAGGACTAGAAATAGATTAGCAACTGGTAATACATCAAAATACCGTAACCGCATTGGCTAGTAGTTAGAGCAGCGGACTCGCGGTCGAGGGATCGCGGGTTTGAATCTCAGACCGGGAGGTGTGTGTATTTATGAGCGACACACCTGATCTCCACGTGGCTCCGGCAGAAGGTAATGGCGAACCTCTGCTGACTCTTCCGCCACAACTTTCTCTCTTTCCTCCTGCATCTAGCAGCTCACCTGCGACGGACCGGTGTCCTGTCCAGGTGGGGAACCTATATGCCAATGAAACTGGGAAACCGGGCCCAAATGGCTCGTGAAGGAACAAACAACAAACAACAACAATACATTAAAAAACTTGCGCGAACAAACTGAATTAACATTAAACCGAATGATCTATTAATATGTTTAAGTAGAATACATCTTCAATTTTTTTTACCTAGGAAAAGGTTGATAGTGACTTCGAAGCTGCTAGTGACTGTTGGTAAGCCGAGACTTTGAAAATGCTGTCAAATGTTTCCTTGTGAAAATTCATACATACATACATACATACATACATACATACATACATACATACATGCATGCATGCATGCATACATACAAACCTGCAAACTTACACAGACATACACACACTCATATATATATGTTCATACATATATGGGGAGAATTCACAAAAAAAAAACGAAGACATGGGGTGTAGACAATAAACAGATGTATTAGTATAACGCTCGGGAAGTGAAAAAGTCTTGAACGTTTCGAGCCTACGCTCTTCCACAGAAAGGAACACAGAAAGAAACAAGGAAAGAAAAGAAAGATAGAAAATAAAGAATGTGTAGCGGCTAGCGATCTATCATGGCGAATCATGATATGAATATATGTATGTATATGATATATACGTGTGTGCGTATATGTATATATATATTTATTCATTTATATATATATATATATATAAATTTAAATTTAAATTTAAAATGAGGGTGAGAAATTGGATATTAATTTAATAATATCAATTTAACACCAGTGGTCTAGCATATTAAAATCTGAAGGTTCAGTAAATTGTTCAATTATATATATATAAATAATATATATATTATATATATATATATATATATATATATATTATATGTATGTATATATGTATGTATGTATGTATGTATGAAGTATACGTATTTATATATAGATAGATATACAGAGAGAGAGATAAAGAGGGAGACAGATAGAGAAAGAGAGAGAGAGAGAGAGTGCGAGAGAAAGAGAGAGAGAGATGCATGCACACACAGGTGGTAGCCGTAGTGATTACGGAGCAAACTGAAACGAATTTATGAGATTTAAATTTAATATGAAATACGCCAGTGACTACTACATCTCTGAAGCTATGAAATTACCCAGAATTGCCAAAATAGGACACCATGAGAAAGTAGTAGCACAATGGAAAAGATATGCCCATATATTATGCTGCAGAAGCATACGTACAACTAGCTGTTACGTTATTGTAATTCTAAAATACCTATATTCATGCTGATATATATATATATATATATATATATATATATATATATATATATATATATATATATATATATATATATATATATATATATATATATGTATATATATATGTATACTCTTTACTCTTTTACTTGTTTCAGTCATTTGACTGCGGCCATGCTGGAGCACCGCCTTTAGTCGAGCAACTCGACCCCGGGACTTATTCTTTGTAAGCCCAGTACTTCTTCTATCGTTCTTTGCCGAACCGCTAAGTGACGGGGACATAAACACACCAGCATCGGTTGTCAAGCAATGCTAGGGGGACAAACACAGACGCACAAACACACACACATATATACATATATACGACGGGCTTCTTTCAGTTTCCGTCTACCAAATCCACTCACAAGACTTTGGTCGGCCCGAGGCTATAGTAGAAGACACTTGTCCAAGGTGCCACGCAGTGGGACTGAACCCGGAACCATGTGGTTGGTAAGCAAGCTACTTACCACACAGCCACTCCTGTATATATACATATATATATATATGTATATATATATGTATATATATATATTTATATATAGAGAGATAAATAAAATTCATATACAACCTAAAAGGTTATTTTAAAAAATATCCTTTTACATGCTGGCTACTGTAAAAATTCATTAATTTTAATGTTTTTTTAATCTTTTAATTATGTTTATATATACATAATCACAATATATCCTTTTACTTGTTTCAGTCATTTGACCGCGGCCATGCTGGAGCACCGCCTTTAGTCGAACAAATCGACCCAGGGCTTGTTCTTTGGAAGCCTAGTACTTATTCTATCGGTCTATTTTGCCGAACCGCTAAGTTATGGAGACGTAAATATACCAACATTGGTTGTCAAGCGATGTTGGGTAGAGAAACAGCCACACAACTACAATAATATATAATACATATATGATATATGATATATATATATATTATATATAATATATATATTATATATATATATATATATATATATATATATATATTACATACATACATACATACATACATACATACATACATACATACATATGTATATATATATATACATATATACATATATATATATATATATATATTAGTAACGAATTTTGTCAGTGAACAGGTCCCGATCCCAAAGCGACGAAAATATTTTGACAAATTAAATTTAAATGTTGAAGTGAATCTAATGGATTTTGTGTGTTCCTTAAATGGCTTATAAACATCTTTCACGCTGTAATTGTTTTCGTTCCAGCACACGATCTCAGATCAGGTCATTTGCTATGCATGTATACCTCCGTATTATATACTTTGATACTTTGATACTTTGATAGGTTTCGGCCATTATTGGCCCAGGCCATGTCTAACTTAATAGCACCACCTATATATATATATATATATATATATATATATAAATTTCATTTGGGCTTTAACCCTAGAGGTTGAGCATTATATAATTACGCAGTCATATGCATACGTACATACATAGTAGAAAGCTCCGAGATGATACTAACATTGATCATCAAAGCAGTTTAACATGGACCAATAGCCGGATTATTACCTTCCACTTTGAAGGGTATGCATTTGCAATCTAGGAACAGGAAATATCAACAAGTACCCGATGCAGGAAAAGCAGTAAAGTGTGACAACCGATGGTGACTTTGTGGAGTTAACACCGAAGATATCATCCACATCACAAGCAGTTGTCCGAAAATGTCATCACGGTATTATCTACCGATGAGGCATTATGCCGTAGCTAGGACACTCTATAATGAAATCAGTCGGAAGGATAATTCCGAGAACAAAGAAATAACAACCCACAATATGGTAGAAGCCATAATCACTTAGAATAAAATGGAGTACTGGTGGCATGTCCCAGTGAAGACTTCAATGAAATGTAAGCACAACAGACCCGAATTAATGATTTGGGATAGGGCAGAGAAACTGTGCACAGTTGTGGAAATTATCTGTCCAGTGGATGTTAACATAAAACTGAACATTCTTTATTTTCTCTCCTTGTTTCTTTCTGTGGAAGAGCGTAGGCTCGAAACGTTAAAGACTTTTTCACTTCCCGAGCGAGACGAAGACAGGTGGTGTAGACAACAAACATAGATGTATTAGTATAACGCTCGGGAAGTGAAAAAGTCTTTAACGTTTCGAGCCTATGCTCTTCCACAGAAAGGAACACAGAAAAAAACAAGATGAGAAAATAAAGAATGTGTAGTGGCTAGCGATCTATCATGGTTGTGTCTGGGGAGAGCCATTTTCTTTTGGTGCCTTATAATTTAACACACTCACTGGTAAAATTTCCACTTCTTTATTTTTAAAAAAATAAAAAAAATAACAAATCAAAAAATTAAAATAAAGAAATAAGTGGTAATTTTACTGGTGAGTGTTGTTAAAATTATAAGGCACCAAAAGAGAATGATTTCTCCCAGACACACAGATATGCTTCAACACACGAATTCACATAAAGAATCTTGCAAGCCAATCCAAAACGAAAATATATTATATATAAGGGTCAGTTCTACTGCACAGTGCCTTGGACCAATGTCCTTTTGACTGTAACTCTGCATTGACAAAACCGTGTGAGTGATAAACTGAAACTGAAAACAGCCCTCCTGTGTGTATGTATGATGCATGCATGTATATATATATATATATATATTTATATATATTATATAATATATATATATATGTGTGTGTGTGTGTGTGTGTGTGTGTGTGTAATGTATGTATGTGTGTGTGTGTGTGTGGTGTATCTATGTGCGTATGTTTTTGTGTTTGTCTCCGATAACCGTTTCACAATTGGTAATGGTTCGTGTACGTCCTCGTAGCGTAGAGGTTCGGCATAAGAAACCGATCGCATTAGTACCTAGCTTGCAAAATAAGTCCAGGGTCCACTAAACTCTTCAAGAAAGTGCCCCAGCATAATTGCAGTCCCCTCCAAAAGAAAACGGGTCTCTAAATCTGCACTTTCCTGTCGCTTTCTGAGATTTGATTTGGAGGATATTTTGCTGTCATTTTTAGGAGGTTGAAAAAGGCTCTTTGTTGTCTCAAAGACCTAAGTGTTGTTTTTTAGTCCCTGGTAGTTCTTGACCTACAATCAAAAGGTGTTCCTGCGATGCCTACCCTTTACGTTCTGAGTTCAAATTCCATCAAC
>NW_021824758.1:12500-17730 GCF_006345805.1 Octopus sinensis | reverse complement strand
CATATGAACATATAATATATATTTATTTATATATATATGCATATAAACTTATACTCATATGTTTAATACAAATGAACATATATATACATATAAACATACATATATATATATGTGTGTATGTATACATATACATGTATCCGCACATACCCACACGCACACACATGCACATACACAACACACACACACACACACACACACACAAACACACACACACACACATATATATATATATATATATATATATATTATATATATATATACATATTATGTATTATGTATGTGTGGTATTCGTGTATATACATAAATACACGTGCTATGTGCGCGTGCACATAGGACAAAGTATGTCAACATAAATTGGCGTATTAAATTGTTCTTGCTTAAAAATCTACAATACACCTCCCAGGAACATCATGGCTGGGTGTATAATATTTATAGACGTTCAGAGTTGTTTAGGCGCCATCATAACCCACCGAAGCCTCTACATTTCTCTAGCGTTTCCCAAGACCATAGTTTCTCTGAATTGGTTTTTAAAGACCAGATCAACTCCACTCGACATTGCTTAAATTTGGGAAAACACCGCCATCTGGTGGTTTCTCTCTTGTCTTATGTAATATATGTCTACATATGTTTGTGTGTGTGTGTGTGTGTGTTTGTAAAAGAAATTAGGCACAGACGAATGAAAGATATAATAGAGAAAGCAAACCGAGAATGTCCCCTCATCAGCTGACTATTCGGGCATTTTTGTAGTTTCGATCCGATAGAATAAGACCGTCGGATTCTAATGACTTTAGCAACCGTCATATGTGGATGTATGTTTATCAGAGATTGAAAAAGTGGAGGGAAGATATTCAAGATGAGAAAATATATAGTGAAGAATGCTTGAATTAATATACAAAAATAAGAAGCGAGCGAACGAAAGACTTGGAAAGAAGTGATACATTAATTGTCGAATAGACGTTCTGACACGACTGGAAAATAGATAGTTTACATTTTTTACTCTACTCAGTCACATAAAAACAACAAGACAGAAATACAGACAAAACTTGAAGTTTAACTATTTTGGGATCTTATTAAATTTCTGCCAAACTTATAACGTCATATAAAATGTCGTCCTTTCAGTTTTTTAGACATTAAGAAGATTTAGCTGTTATTTCTAGCGGGTCTAGGGGCCACGTACAGGGTTCATCTTCGTTGTCTTTGCTGATTTCCATGACAACAGAAGGTCCCTATCTACGATATATTGGCTAAGGACACCACCCATTGGTTAAAATTACATAAATTCAAATGCACGTAACTTCTTTATTAATAGTTATCGCCAAGCTAACATGGCAGTCCAGAAAAATAGGACGAATTCTGCCGTTGATTATCTCCTAGAGGCCATCACCTCTAGCTATCTATGTGACACACGAACCTCTGTCCATTATAACCTTCGAACAGGGGAGGCCAGCAGCTTGTTCGAAGGTTATAATGGACACCTTAGGAATGAGAACCCAGGTTCGAAATTTCCCCCAAGACACCTGATGAAGGCAGGAGGATATATCAGCCGAAACATTGTGTTAACAACAAACAAGATGTTGACAAATATCCGTCAAATGTAAAGAAATGTAAATAATGTAAATAATTCCTCGTCTCTTAAATATAGAACTATATACCCATTAGCTCCAAAATCACACACACACATATATATGTATACGTGTGTGTGTGTGTGTGTGTTTATGTGTTTATGTATCATTGTGTCTGTTAGTTCCCCCCACCGCCGCTTGACAACTGGCGTTAGTGTGTTTACGTCCCAGCAAATTAGTGGTTCGATAAATGAGACCGACGTGGAGGCGCGTGGTTTAGTGGTTAGGGTGTCAGCATCAGGATCGTAAGATTGTGGTTTCGATTCCTGGACCGGGCAATGCGTTGTGTTCTTGAGCAAAACACTTCATTTCACTCAGCTAGCAGAAATGAGTAATCCTATGACGGACTGGCGTCCCGTTCAGCTGGGGAACACATACACCATAGAAACCGGGAAACCGGGCCCATGACTCTGGCTAGGCTTTAAAAAGGGCGCATATATTTTTTATCTTTTAAATGAGACCGACAGAAAAAAATATTAGGCTTAAAACTGAAAATTAAGTACTGGGGTCGATTCATTCAACTAAATGCTCTTCAAGGCGGTGCCCCAGCATGGCCGCAACAAGTAAAAGATAAAAAGATAGCGGAACCTGTAAATCATTTTGTCCTATAGTGCGTACGTGTAAGAAATACGCTCACCTTGTAATTTAAGTGATATTATCAAAACAATTTTTTTTTTCGAGAAGGAAATTATAACATAATTATCAAGTGAGACAGGAAAGCGTAAAAGAACGCTATAATATAATAGAATAGAATATGATGTAATATGTTATAATATAATGTATTATAATATATAATTAACTATAGTTAAAATAGGAAATAGTTTCACTGTCCAGTTCCAATCAACGGATTTGTAAATAATTTCACTATGTGAATCAGTGCAGAAGGAACGGTTTCAAATGTAGATCACATCCCACGCCTCTCAGCCATTTTTAGTTGTTTATAAACATATCTCTTTTGAACGCCTGTCTTCTGTTGTTAATTAATCGAAATGAATATCAAATTGGATGAAGTAGTGGGTGGATTATCTCCTTTATCTCAGTAGGTCAGGATCGATTATCAAGCTAAGCTTATTTCCTCACCATTTTCTTTCTTTTCTTTTCCTTTCTTTCCTCCTTTCTTTCTTTCTTTCTGTCTTTCTTTCTTTGTTGTTGTTGTTGTATAGGTGCAGGCTCGGCTGTGTGGTAAGACGCTTGCTTCCCAACCACATGGCTCCCCGGGTTCAGTCTCACTGCGTGGCACCTTGAGCAAGTGTCTTCTACTATATCCCCGAGCCAACCAAATCCTTGTGAGCGGATATGGTAGACAGAAACTTAAAGAAGACCGTCGAATATATTTACGTGTGTATGTATGTATGTATATATACATATATACATACACGTACATACATACACATCTGTATGTGTATGTGTGTGTGTGTGTGTGTCTTTGTCTCTCCCACCATCGCTTGATAACCGATGCTGGTGTGTTTGGGCCTCCAGAACTGAGCGGTTCGGCAAAAGGAACGGCAAAAGTACTGGGCTTACAAAGAATAAGTCTTGGGGTCAATTTCTTCAACGAAAAAAAAAATCCTTTAAGGCCGTGCTCCACCATGGCCGCAATCAAATGACTAGAACAAGTGAAAGTGTAGAAGAATAAAAAGATAAAATGGTGTGCAAAATTCTTGATGTGAACTGGTGTGTTGAAACAAATTTTGTTGCCTCGTGGGAGGATGCCGCATAGAAGGTCAATAGAATTGATTGTCGGTCTGAGATTGAGAAAAAATACATACACCGAAAATTAAACGGGAAACTAATTCTGAGAGACACATGACAAACTATTGTGAAGAGGTATTTTGCCACTGTTTTATCTGTCTTTTGACCGCGGTTGTCTCTCTGACAGATATTGTTATATTCCGAAGTCATCGCTAGAATGGTTCTATTTCGCACTGTACGACCCCCAGGGTTGGATCGATATAATGCCGACTCAGTATCACAGTATAATTACTATATCAGCACAGACACGACTATCAACACAGTCTACACGTACTCTCGATATCCGACCTTCTCCTGTCGACCAGTTACTGGTTTATTTATAATGGCTGGTTCCGACCACTTTTTACCGGGAGGGGTGTACAGTTTCACTATAGAACACAAACCTCGGAGAAAGAGGACATGTTATTGATGAGGTTGAGTAGTGATCGATTAGTTTAGCTGCTTGGATTTCTAAAATTCTTTTATTCTTTTTCTTGTTTCTGTCATTAGACTGCTGTCATGCTAGAGCACCGTCTAGGTGAACGTTTAGTCAAATAATCCAGTATTTGTTTTTCATTTTTTAAAGCCTAGGACTTATTTTATCGAACTCTTTAGCCGAACCACTAAGTTACGGGGATATAAACACACCATCATCGGTTGTCAAACAGGGGTGAAGGACAAACACAGAAACACACACACATAAACACGGCAGCCATGAATGTCACCTCAGATATACAATACACAAAGTAACACACACACACACTCACACACATGCACCAAGAGAAGCTATCTACTACTACTACTACTACTGCTGCTGCTGCTGCTCCTCCTCCTACTACTACTAGTACTACTACCACAACACACGCACGCACACAGAAGCCATTACTCGCGTATAGATATATACACACACGCAAAGATAAGTCAATAGTTACACGCACAGACACACACATACACATACACACACACACACACACAAAGAGAGGTTACTGCACACACTCTCACACACAAAGGGAAGCTACTATTCATACACGCACACACACACAAAGACACACACACAGAAGCCACTATTCACTTACACACACACAGAAGCTACTACTACTACAACTACTACTACAACAACAACAACAACTACTACTACTACTACTACTACCACTACTACTACTACACACGCACACACACACGCACACACACATACGCACACACACACGCACACAGACACATGCACACACACACACACGCACACACACACGCACACACACTAAGAGAAGCTACTGCTCATAAACAAACATACACACATTGAGAAAACATTACTCACACACTCACATACATACGCATACACTACGAAAAGCCACTCACACACACAGACACAGACACAGCACAAAGAGAAGCTAGTATTCACACACACATACACGCATACTCACTAAATGAAGGACAACTCGCACACACCCGCCCGCACAATCCCTCCACATACACACACACACACACGAAGCATTAGCATTTTGTTGAACTGACATCTACAAAACAACAAACGGACATTTTGAGGTGGTAAACTTCTTTATGTCATCAACCATTTTCAACTGCCCCCCAATACTCTTCCTACCGTTTCTGTCACCCCCTCTATCTATCTTTCTATCTATCTATCTAACTATCTATCTATCTATCTATCTATCTATCTATCTATCTATCAATCTATCTATCTATCTATCTATCTATCTATCTATCTATCTATCTATCTATCTGCATTATCGCCCAGTTTGCACTTTCTTAGCTCTGCTTCTAAAACATGTTCCAGTTAACACCGCTTAGCTTACCTCAAACTGTCACTCATACGATAGTTAATAGTAAATAACATGTATGTATGTATGTATGTATGTATG
>NW_021824758.1:0-7500 GCF_006345805.1 Octopus sinensis | reverse complement strand
ACACACACAGCTATACACGACGGCCTTCTTTCTAGTATCCACCTAACAAATCCGCTCACAAGGATTTGGTCGGCCCGATGCTATAGTAGAAGACACTTGTCCAAGTTGTCACACGGTGGGACTGAACCCAGATCCATATGCTCGGAAGCAAGCTTCTTACCACACAACCATGCCTGCGATCATTTGTCTTGAAAGATTTAGTCCAGCGGTTTTCAACCGGGCTCCATATGGTTCCTGAAGGTCCTCATAAGATTTTCGGGTGTCCATATAACAAAACAGTAAATTGGGGATTCAGAGTAACATTTTAAGGGCCCCTGAAATTTTTTTTAGTTTAGGTGTAAGTATTAATATTTACTACAAGAAACAGCTAGGTTTATTTCTTAAGGATTTGCCATGTCTCAATGTAATGCAGGAGAAGTCGTTTCTTTGTACCAGTGTCACTAGAGGAAGCAAGACAGGAAGGTAAGAATTACCTTACTCCTGCGTCTAATGGTGTTTATATGCCGTGTGAATCGTTTCTTAAAATTATTGGTGGTTAGTTCCATTAATGGCTCAAACCCTGTCCACTCGTGTATCTTTCGTTTCAAAGAATGTCGTCTATAGAGTTATTGTTATCCTGTACAATGGCATCACCCCCCCCCCCACACACACATACACAAATACACACACACATTTATATACATACATACACACACACTCACAAACACACACACACACACACACACACACACATATATATATATATATATATATATATATAGATATATATTATTATATATAATATATATAGATAGAGAGGAGAGAGAGAGAGAGAGGGCGCGTAAGGTATTTGAGGACATACATCTTTTGGGGGTCATTGCTGCATTTCTTGCTAACTCCGTATAGTCTTTGTTGCAGAAAATAATAATGTCTGACCCTCAGTTTACGCGAGAAATGAAGAAGCATGCTGCAATAAAGGCCGAACTTAGCGATTTAGAAATATCTCGATTTTTGAAAGTTACCAGAACTTTGGTCTACGGAGTTTGTAAGGAGCTAGAGACTGAAGATGGAAACGTATCACCAGTATCAACGCATAAAAAGCATTCTAAATGCTCTGAAATCATCAGAACACTTGAATTTATCCAGCAAGTTCAACAAACCATTGATTACAATCCCAGAAAGTCCATGATGTCAATTGCATAAGATCTCCATGTATCTTATTCTATCGGTCTCATTTGCCGAACCGCTTGGTTTCGGGGACGTAAACTCACCAGCATCGGTTGTCAAACTATGTTGGGAGGGGTGGGGGGCGGACAAACACACACACACAAACACACACACACACACACACACACACACACACACACACACACACACACACACACAGACACACGCACACACACACACACACGACGGGCTTCTTTCAACTTCCGTCTACGAAATCCACTCACAAAGCTTTGGTATATATATTGACGTTTAAATATGCATATAAATCAAGGACTACAAACCACAATTGTAGTTTTTAAGATAAAAACAGCTCGTAAATTACTTGCTAATCGCTTTCTTGGATTTAAACGACAGTCCATTTCCGTAGTCCTAAGCAACACATTAATACGATTCAAGAAAACTACAAACCGCCATTTATAAACACTAATATACCCTATCATTTACCTTTGCCAGGGCCATCTTAAGGCATTAGTACACCGGAAAGTTACCCAGGGGACCCACAAGTTTGGGGACCCTGTACATGTTGTGGCTTGCAGTCAAGAAATAAATATTATAGGGCTTTGTGGAGGCGCAATGGCTCAGTGGTTAGGGCAGCGGACTCGCGGTCGTAGGATCGCGGTTTCGATTCCCAGACCGGGCGTTGTGAGTGTTTATTGAGCGAAAACTCCTAAAAGCTCCACGAGGCTCCGGCAGGGGATGGTGGTGATCCCTGCTGTACTCTTTCACCACAACTTTCTCTCACTCTTACTTCCTGTTTCTGTTGTACCTGTATTTCAAAGGGCCGGCCTTGTCACTCTCTGTGTCACGCTGAATATCCCCGAGAACTACGTTAGGGTGCACACGTGTCTGTGGAGTGCTCAGCCACTTACACGTTAATTTCACGAGCAGGCTGTTCCGTTGATTCGGATCAGCTGGGACCCTCATCGTCGTAACCGACGGAGTGCTCCTACTTTCTACCTTTGCCAGGGCCATCTTAAGGCATTAGTACACTGGAAAGTTACCCAGGGGACCCACAAGTCTGGAGACCCTGTACATGTTGTGGCTTGCAGTCAAGAAATAAATATTATAGGGCTTTATGCATTGAATTCCTCGGGGGCCTGTGATGATGCTAAGGTGGCTCTGACCTCGGCCATGTTAACTCTGGGTGTATCATTACTAGCACTTTGTTTTCTCTCCCTTATCTTCCTTTCCTAATCTTTCTTCTTTGCTCCATCTTCCCCCCCCCCACCCCCCACCCCGCCCCCTACTGCATGTCCTTTATTTTTCTTTTCTCTTTCCTCCTCTATTCTCTAATTATATATATTATCTTCTGGTCACGAAACGAACACTCGTCTCTCTTTGTATCCTTCACACTATTTTAGGGGCCAGCCTGCGTGAGTGTATAATATATACACATATTCTTTTATTCTTTTACTTGCTTCAGTCATTTGAATGCGGCCATGCTGGAGCACCGCCTCTAATCGAACAAATCGACTCCAGGACTTATTCTTTGTAGGCCTAGTACTTATTCTATCGGTCTCTTTTGCCGAACCACTAAGTTACGGTGGCGTAAACACACGAGCATCGGTTGTCAAGCGATGTTGGTGGGGGGGGGGGGGACAAACACAGACACACAGAAATATACACACACACATACATATAAATATATACGACGAAGACAACCGAAGCAGTTGTGTTTACGACACCGTCACTTAGCTGTTCGGCATGACAGACCGATAGAATAAGTACTAGGCTTACAAAGAATAAGTCCTGGGGTCGATTTGCTCGACTAAAGGCGGTGCCCCAGCATGGCCGCAGTCAAATGACTGAAACAAATAGAAGAATAAATACACACACATGAAACGCAACTTCCTATAATCTCCCGAATCCACTAACATTGCCAGCTCCCCACCTCTCCCTGCTCTTCATCCTCTCCAACTCCACCACACCATCATCATCGCCTCCTGACCCTTCCCCCATCTTACAAACACCTCTAGTATTCTAATATCATTCCCCGCCCCACACCCCTTCCACCACTCTCACTTTCATCCTTACCATTTCTCCCTCTTAACCATTCTTCTGCGTTCATTCTACCACCGCCGCCGCCACCACCACCACCACCACCACCACCACACCACCACCACACCCACCACCACACCCCATCACGACGCCACCACCACCACCACCACCACCACACATCACCGACGGCCACCACCACCACCACCACGCAGCCACCACCACCATCACCACCCCCCACCACAACCACCATACCATCACCACCACCCACCACACAATCACCACAACCACCACCACCACCATCACCGACGCCGAGACCACCAAACCACCACCACCACCACCACCACCATCACCGACGCCACCACCACCACCACCACCACCACCACCACCCATCACCGACCGCACAACCACCACCACCACCACCACCACCACCACCACCACCGACCACCACCACCACCACCACCACCACCACCACCACCACCACCACCACCAGTGCCTCCACGTCGCCGCTGCAGCCATCATTGTAAACTGGAAAACAAGCTATAGTATTCACCAACCTCACCATCACTACCACCACCACCACCACTATCCCCAACACCAAAACCATCACCACACCACCACCACCACCACCACCACCACCACGGCCACCACCACCATCACCACCACAACCACATCCCATCACCACCACCACCACCCAATCACACCACCGACATCACCACCACCACAACCAACACGACGACGACGACCACCATCACCAATGTCACGACCACCATCACCACCACAAACATAACCACCGCCACCACCACCACCACAGCCACCACCACCATCACCACCATCACCGTCAACACAACCACCATACCCATCGCTATTGTAACCATTGCCATCACCACCATAACTACTACCACCACAACCATCCCCACCATCACCACCATCAACAATAGCAATAACAAATAGAACATCCCTTACTGTGGTGCTGTTGTTATTTAGCCCCAGGTCATCTCTGGTCGAGCAGGCAATATGGTCAATGACATTACACTGGTGATCGACGCAACCAACAATACAACTACTACTAATATTGCTGCTACCTACTACTACTACTACTACTACTACTACTACTACTACTACTACTTCTGCTGCTGCTGCTGCCACTACGATGTTCTCCTCCTCCACCAACACCATCACTATCACCGACGCCACCACCCCTACAACTACTATGGAAACTACTGCTGCTACTACTGCTACTACTACTACTACTACTACTACTACTACTACTACTACGTCACCGCCCCGCCCTCCCTCTATACTCTAACCTCGAACTAAGCTTATACGTTGCTGGGTGAGGATATACGAAAAATGCTGCTGATGGTATACAAAGGCGAGAGAGAGAGAGAGAGAGAGAGAGAGAGAGGGAGAGAAAGAAGGGTATATAAGAAGGGGCTTAGTAGTGGGAGGGATCGCGAAATAG
Organism: Octopus sinensis; assembly: GCF_006345805.1. Classification (NCBI taxonomy): domain Eukaryota; kingdom Metazoa; phylum Mollusca; class Cephalopoda; order Octopoda; family Octopodidae; genus Octopus; species Octopus sinensis. Next base: position 2,834 of record NW_021824758.1, on the reverse strand, counting down.
TTTTAATGAAGAGAGGAAGGACTGAAGATGATAACTGACTTTAAGATTATCCACACCTCCGTCACCTGACAACTACCCGCTCACCACCACCACCACCACCACCACCACCACCACCACCACAACCACCACCGCCATCGCCACCGCCATCACAATCGTCACTACCACTACCCCCATCCTCAGCGCCACTAACAACCTCATCCCATCTCCACCCCGGCTATACCACCAAGCTGTCCGGGTTCACGACCCCTAACAGTTTGCCTTTTCTTTCGTCCAACAAAACCAGACCCTTCACAAAAATGTTGCAAGGCAGCTCTTCGCGCGATGGTAAACGGATACATGCGTACATACATATATGCAACATACATACATACATACATACATACATACATACATACATACAATACACACACACACATATATGTATATATATATACATATATAAGTATATATACATATATATACACACACATACATATATATATATATATATATATATGTATGTGTGTGTATATATATGTATGTATATATATATGTGTGTGTGTGCATATATATATATATACACATACACACATTCTCTTTCACTTTCTCTTTCCAGCTCCCCTTCCCACTGTATCTGTCACACATATAAACACGCATACACACACTTACACACAATTATGTATATATGTATGTATGTATGTATGTATGTATGTATGTATGTATGTATGTATGTATGTATGTATGTATGTATGTATGTACGTATGTATGTGTGTGTATGTGTGCGTGTGTGTGTGTACAAATCAAAAATGAAACTAAAATATGTAAAGTATAATTTATTATTACTTTACATTGTCGAGCGGTTACTGTTTACATCTCGTTCAGAGATTTATTATTGAAACTAAAATAAAAAAAAACGAAAATGACAATAGTGAATTTGTTAGGATGACGCTCAGTTTAAGATAGTAAAAAAAGAAAATAAAGAACGGGTGTGTGACGTTTCGAGCATGGCTCTTCGTCAGAAAAATGAAAAGTCGAGAGAGAAGAAAACGAATACTCCGTGGAAAGTATATATATTTTTTTCTACTCCAGGCACAAGGCCCGAAATTTTGGGGCAGAGAGCCAGGCGATTAGATCGACTCCAGTAAGCAGCTAGTACTTAGTCCCTAAACCAGGACTGCCATGTTTTGTTGGCAAACAATCTTTACGACAAAGTACTGTTGTTGAATATCTCACATTGTAAGATTTAAAATTAGTAATTTTCTAATTAATTGTTTGTTCTTTAGTTTACATTTTTTTAAATGAGTAGTGTAAAAATTGCAAGTATTGCTTGTGGAAAAAAAAGGACTAAGTTCAAAGGCAGTCCCTGGAACAAAACTGGTTCAGACGCTTCAAGGAAGGTGATACCTACTTCGAATACAAATCAAGATCAGGGAGACTTGTGGAAGATGAGGCTTCGCTTGAAATAGTTCTACAACAACCAAGTAGAAGCCTTCGTACGTTGACGGCAGAACTTTGTTCTTCACAATGCCCAGCCTTATGAATAGATACTATCGAGAGGCTCCTCGTGGAGGCACATGGCCTAGTGGTTAGAGCAGCGGACTCGCGGTCGAGGGATCGCGGGTTCGAATCTCAGACCGGGCGATGAGTGTGTTTATGAGCAAAACACCTAAGCTCCACGCGGCTCCAGCAGGAGGTAATGGCGAACTTCTGTTGACTCTTTCGCCACAACTTTCTCTCACTCTTTCTTCCTGCATCTTGCAGCTCAACTGCGACGGACCGGTGTCCGGTCCAGGTGGGGAACCTATACGCCAAGGAAACGGGAAAACTGGCCCTTATGAGCCAGGCATGGCTCGAGAAGGAAGAGGCTCCTCGTGGACTGACCAATGACCACGTCCAGCGGCGTGTGAACAATTGAAAACAATTAAAACACTGTTATAAATGTCAAATTGCAAAAAGATGAAAAATGCATCTCTTTTCATAGTTCTAATGAGAGAAACAGTAGCTTCATTCCAGCCAGGCTTCAAAACCTGTTGTCAAACAAGGGCGTTTAGAACAGGAGGTCATGTGCGCTTGGTAAATTTTCGAAGGGTTGTTAAGCTTCGAGCCTGTTCTAGATGGTCAAGCTGTGAGGTCTAACCTTTGTGCTCAGCATTTGTAGCGGAGTATAAGATGCTTTGAAAGCTTGCTAGCTGGCATTGTTCACATACATGTCTCTGTGTATAGTTCTGCGTATTATATTTGTATGGACGGTCACACTGAAGATCTACGGACAAATTGCGTAAGTAAAATTACGTAATCCGTTAATAGTGAAACATGTATGTAAATAATCTATATTTTGTTACTTTTCATTTGTCTTGCTCGCTTACGTTCTGGTGTTTGCTGATTTTTCTTCAGAATATTCTTTAGTCGTAAAACCGTAGCAGATCTACTTCTAGCATAAGGGTTGTCCACATAGTGGTCATCCCTCTAATATGTATATGTATATATATATATATGAGAAACTGTCTTTGAAGAATCATATTGTCGTTGAATGCCCGAAATGAGGAGTAAAGAGCCGACAATATATATATATATATATATATATATAAATATATGTGTGTACGTGTGTGTGTGTGTGTATGTATATATATTTGACTAAAAGGCGGTGCTCCAGCATGGCCGTAGTCAAAATACTTAAATTTGTAAAAGAATATATATATATCAATGTATACACACACACACACAGTCATGCATATGTGCATATATGTGCGCGCGTGTGTGTGTGTGTATGTGTATGTGTGTGTGCATGTGCGTGTATGTGTGCGTTCCTCTCTCTCTATATATATGGAGGAAGTGAGAAAGAGAGTGTAGGTAGA
>NW_021824757.1:0-23117 GCF_006345805.1 Octopus sinensis | reverse complement strand
TATATATATAGATATATATATATATATATATATATATATATATATATATATATATATATATATAATACACGGTGTGTGTATATATCTGCTGTATGTGTGTGGGTGTGAAATAAATTAATTAATAAGAATTAGTCCAGTGGAACAGCCATCTTTCGTCAGTGCTTCCAAGTAGCACAAAACCTAGAACAGTGAACTCGACAACGACACGAGGCGAAAATGATGCTTCGGCACAATATCTTACGTCTTATATAGCAGCTAGCAGTCAGTCAGTGTACTTACGCATACACTCACACGCACGCACGCACGCACGTACAAATGCTTGTATACATACATACATACATACATACATACATACATACATACATACATACATACATACATACATACATAGACCTACAAACGTACGTACATACATACATACATAGACTTACATGCGTACGTACATACGTACATATATATACATAAGGCATGCACAGAAATTTTACAGGGTCCTATGTACATACACACACGCACACATACATATATATACAAACGAACATTCATACATACAAGTATACACATAAATATATAAAGCAAACGTATGTATATGCGCGTACGTACATACATAAACACATACATACATATTTACATACATACATACATACATACGCACACCTTAACATATATGTAGGTGTGTACGTATGTGTGTTTATATATATGTGTGTGTTGTATGTATGTATGTATGTATGTATGTTGTGTATGTATGTATATGCATATATATTAGTGTGTGGGTGTTCATACATTCAGTCAACCATACATATATACTAACATGTGAGTGATGTTTTTGTATGTATGTATGTATGTGTTGTATATATGTATGTATGTATGTATGTATGTGTGTCTCTATATGTATGTGTGTATGCATGTATGTATGTATATGTATTTATGTACATATGTATGTATGTATATATGTATTTATGTACATATGTATGTATGTACAAATGTATGTATGTACAAATGTATGTATGTGTGTATTTATGTATGTATGTATGTCTGTACATATGTATGTATGTATGTATGTATGTATGTATGTATGTATGTATGTATGTATGTATGTATGTATGTATGTATGCATGTGTGTATGTATGTACAAATGTATGTATGTGTGTATTTATGTATGTATATTTGTGCATTTATGCATGCATGCAATCTGGTACATAATTTGCTGGCCCACAACCGGAAGTCAATGACGACGACAACGACGACGACGACAATGCCGCCCGCAGAAGCAGAAGTCCGAAATGATGGCAAGCAAAGCCAGCAGCAGCAGCAGCAGCAGCAGCAGTCGTCATCATAGAATTTGGGACGACGGTGGTGATGGTGATGGTGACGACACCAGTAGAAGTCATCGTCGTGATGTTGGCGACGATGGAGGGGGAAATACGAACGATGTATAGAGGTGATGATTTTGATGGCTGAGAGCAGTGACGGTGGTTGGTGTTGTGGCTTCTGTTATCGTTTAGCCTCAGGTTAGGACTTGATGGATCACACCTTATGACCGAAGATGTCCCAACCACGTCTTGGTTAGACATAGTATGTGTAACATATATATATATATATACATACATACATACATTAAATGCATACACACACATATCTCTACATATACGCACATAAGGTGTATTTACGCATACATAGCTATACATAAATGTGTGTGTATGTGATGACACGTATATATATCTATCACAAAACACAAACACTATATATGTGTGTATGTTTGTGTGTGTGTGTGTTAACGACATCCACTTTTAAGTGGTGATAAATATATATATATATATATATATATATATATACTTATATATATATTACACTCACAAACATATGAAAGAAATTGTATATATGTACATATATATATATATATATATATATATATGAAAGAAATTTATGTATGTATGTATATAATGTGTATATATATATATATATATATATATATATATATATATATATATATTATATAGTATATATATATGTATGTATGTATAGCTATACTATATAATATAATATATATATATAATATATATAATATATATATATATAGATGCATATATATATATATCACGCTCCGGTGTGTCCTTCTTTCTCTTAAGATAGTAAGGTATGATATGAGAGAAATTTGGCTGCTATTTTTAGCTAGCCGAGTGACAGCATATTCTGACTCCCTTTTCGGTTCGTATTCGTGGCAGAAGAATAGAATGGTTATAAATGCTGTCTTTCTGTTGTTGTTGTTGTTGTTGTTGGTTTTATTGTTGCTGTTGTGGTTTATGGCCATAGGTCAGCTACAATCGGGCCGACATATGATCAAAGAAATCAAAGGCATTCCAGCCGGAACCATCTCTTCTACTTGTTATGTGTAAGAGAATCCAGGATCACATTATCCAACGTGTTCTCTATTACAAAAGTTTAGGGTGTGGCTCGAAGGAGATTTTGGCTGCTACTTCTAGCAGGCCAACAGCCACATTGTCTCATGTGATGGTGGTGGTGGTGGTGGTGGTGGTGGTGGAGGTGGCGATGTTATTGAATAGTGATAAAAGTGATTGCGATGGTGATCGAGCAGACCTATAATCAAAGACGTCCCTATGTGACCATCTAGTCTGAGTTTTTCCTTCGTTTTGTTTCGTGTTGCTTTCTTTTCTTTTCTTTTCTTTTTATTTTCAGCGTCGCGTAACTACATTATTTCGTGTATCCCTCCCGTTTTAGAGAGATTTGGCTGCTATTTCTAACAGCCAAATCTCCCCTCTTTTCACTAGGCCTAACAACCACAGAGCAACACCCAGTGATAGTATTATTGCTTAGCCCCTGGTCAGCCCTGATCGAGCACACTCATAGTCCAACCATGACCATGCCGTCTGTAAGTATGTCAAGCACTGTGTTGTCTAGAATGTCCTTCCTTTTCTAAGACGGTAGGATCAGATTAAGAGGGAGATTTGGCATCTATTTCTCGCACGTTGGATGACCACGTAAAGGCGATTGTTATGTTGTTGTTCTTGTCTTTCCTCCGTTCAGCGCTGAGCGAGTAGATCCTGTATCAAAAACGTCCCACCCGTGACCAATCCATCTCTTTTACATCACGAATCACGTTGTCCAAGTGTGTCATTTTTTTCTTCTTTATAAGTCAGTAAGATGTGAACTGAGGGAAGAAGTAGCTGCTATTTCTAGAACGACGAGCGACTGCTCGGAGGTTCCCCTCTTCTCAACGTCGCTGTTGTCGCTGTAGTTGATGTTGTTTTGTTGTTTAACCCTAGGCCATTCCTGACTGAACAGATCTATTATGATCAACGGTATTCCCAATCTTATTTGAAACACTGTGTGAGTGCGTGTGTGTGTATGTGTGTGCATGTGTGAGTGTGTATGTGTCTGTTTGAGTGTGTCTGTGTCTGTGTGTGTGCGTGCGTGCGTGTGTGTGTGTGTGTATACATCGGACTACATTATGTAATGTATCCCACTTTGTTGAAATTAACTGTTGGGTGTGAGTTGAGTAAGTAAGATTTGCCTGCTATATCTAGCATTTTCCAGCAACCACCCAAGAAACTTGCTCGTTGCTTCGTAACTGTTGTGGCTGGAAGGCGGCGGCGGTGACGGCGGCAGTGGAGGTGGTGATGATGGTAGTGAGAGTGGTGGTGGTGGTGGTGGCAGGTGGTGAATTGGGTGAGAAATATACAATTTTTTTTTCCTAAAAACAGAAGCAAGGTGGTTGCCCTAGAGAATGGCACCGTGTGTTCACATCCTCCCCCATCGTCTCCATTATCATCTCTCTCTCTCTCTCTCTTTCTCTCTCTTTCTACTTTCTATCTCTCGCTTATTCTTCTCTCTTTGCTTCTCGTTTTCGAATACCTCTCGCTTTCTTTTCTATCCTTTCTTTTCACTTCTCTGCTATCTCCCCAACTCCTCTCTCTCTCTCTCTCTCTCTCTCTTCTCTCTCTCTCTCTCTTTGCCTGTCTATCTATCTAAGTATCTATCTAAATATTTATCAGCCTCTCAATCTACCTATCTATCTCCCTCTCTTTATTTCTTCACCTTATTCTATATCTTCTTCCTATCTCTTCTCACTCTCTCTCTCTCTCTCTCTCTCTCTCTCTCTCTCTCCCAACCTCTTTCTATTTATCTATCTATCTCCCTAAACTATCTGAATATATCCACCCTATTCTGCATCTCTCTCTCTTTCTCTACCTTCATCTCTCTATTCACCTCTCTCTCTCTCTCTCTCTTTCTCCAGTAACCAACTTACAACTTAGTCTTTGCAAACATAAATAAAAACGCCCAATTCCTCTTTTTTCTTCTTTGACTTTCTTCCTCTCATTCTTTCTTACTTTCTAATTTTTTTCCTTTTTCGTATCTTTTCTCACATTCTTTCTCCAGTTTTGTCTCCCCTACCCCTCTCTTTAACTCAGTATTCTTAATCTCTCTCTTTCGCTCTCTTTCTTTTTCTCAAGATATCCTACCGTTTCTCTCTCACACACGTACCTCTCTCTCTCACCTCTCTCTCACTCACCTCTCTCTCACTCACCTCTCTCTCACTCACCTCTCTCTCACTCACCTCTCTCTCTCACCTCTTTCTCACTCACCTCTCTCTCTCTCTCACCTCTTTCTCTCTCACCTCTCTCTCACTCACCTCTCTCTCTCTCTCTCACACCTCTCTCTCTCTCCCTCTCTTCCAGCCAAACACTCTACCTCTAGTTATCTCATTCTCTGTACCTCTACATTTCGCTATCTTTTCCTTATTTCCTTTCTTTCTCTCTCTCTCTATATATATATATATCTCCCTCCCTCTCTTACTTCCACTAATCTTAACACTCTCTTTTCCCCTCTGCTTCACGCTCTCAACCTCTTACTCTCTATATCATTCTTTCACTACTCTGCACTCTTCCTTATTCTCCCTTACTATCTTTTTCTCTCTATCACACAGCCTTACGCTTACATTCTCATCGTATTCCCTTTCATGGACACACACACACACACACACACACACACACACATTCTCTCACACTTTGTCACTCCCTCACTTCCCCCCTCTCTCTCTCTTCTCTCTCTCCCTTTCTTTCTCGCCCTCCCCCTCTCTTTCTAACTCTATCTATCCATCTCCTGACAGACACATATATAACAAGTAACTTAAAGAACATGCTTTGCTCCATCGTTCGCACACAACTGATGGGACATTTTTACTGCTCGCCGCTTCCATACTTCGTCCTCTCCGTCTCTCTTTCATTAACCTCCTCTCCCTTCCACTTCTCTCTCTCTCTCTCTTTCACTGCCCTCTTTCTTTGACTCTCTCTCTCACTCTCTTTCACTGCCCTCTTTCTTTGACTCTCTCTCTCTCTCTCCTTTCTCCTACTCCTTCTATATCATGTATGTATTTTTTGCCTCACCTATTTCTCAACATGCGGCGCGGTGACAAAACAAGGCAAAATAATGGTTCTTTTCTTTTTGAGGTAGAGAAATTCTTTCTTCGGTGGGACATTGGCTTTCTCTTCTCTGCAGCATCAGCATCACTTATCGCTACAACCACTACTACTACTACTACTACTACTACTACTACTACTACTACTACTACTACTACTACTACTACTACTACTACTACTACTACTACTACTACTACTGCTGCTGCTGCTGCTGCTGCTTAATTATCACCACTGCTACTACCGCTATTACTAGCACTGCAACAGCCTCTTCAGGCGCCACCACTAACGCCAATACTACTTCGTCGACGTCAAACAGCACTACTACTACTACTACTACCACTACCACACTTAGTCTTACAACCACCACTACTACTAACACCGCCACTATCATTGCTACTATCACAACATTACACTACCACTACTACTACTATTGCTACTACTACCACTACCACCTCTAGTCTTACAACCACCACTACTACTACTACCACCACCTCCACCCCTACGCTACCACCGTCACTACTGCTACCACCAACACCATCACTACTACTACAATAATTACAACCACAGTTATTTCTGACACCACCACTAATATTACCACCACCTACTACTTCTACTACTACTACAACCACCCCGACATCAGCACCAATACCACTGTTACTAGAGTCACAACAGTCACACTACGAACACTATGGCCAAATCACTAGCTCCACATACAGTTGCAACACCAACATTACTGTAACCGAGACCTCTTGGTACCCGAGTGATTCGAACGCAGATCCTGATATTGGATCTTTTGTCTTTAACCGTGTGTCACACCAAACAGGTTGTCGCCGACAGATATATCTACGTCAGTGCTTTTCAAACTTTTTGCTGGAGCGGAACCCCAAGGAAACATTCCACTGGCTCGAGGAACCCCTGTGCAATGATTTAATAGTCTTATGCACACATATCTGCACAGGAGAATTAAAAGTTATTGCCGATTTTAGCAGTTTTGTAACTTCTTGCGGAACCCCTGGACTGTACTGGCGGAACCCTGGTTGAAAACCACTGGTCTACGTCATCATCTTTTGGACAAATCAACTGGCGTAACAATCCGATCATTCACCCAGATGCATCTGACGTCAACAGACACGCTTACGTAATCACCTCTCGAACCAATGGAGGTTTTGTGCACCGTTTTTGATCCTTTGGACGCTTACTGATTCCAGAGAATCCTGTAACAGTCTGCGACTGCTTCCAGCCAGGCAGGCAGGACTCATGATATATACATCTTTGTATCGCAGGGGCAGATAGCATTTGCCTCAGAATCCAGAAGCCAGTTTCGCATACGTGTATAGCAGAGTTTTTTTTTTTTTTTTACAATACAGTTATCATCCATGAAATGGGTCGGTCCAAGCCATCGAAGTGGTCGTTGGCGTAAAAAAGTAAAAACAACGAGAATGTGGCTGTGTGGTAAGTAGCTTGCTTATGGTTCCGGGTTCAGTCCTACTGTGTGACACCTTGGGTAAGTGTCTTCTACTCTTGCCTCGGGTCGACCAAAGCCTTGTCAGTGGATTTAGTAGACGGAAACTGAAAGAAGCCCGTCGTATGTATGTATATATATATATGTGTGTTTCGGAAGCAACGCAAGGAAGATACCAACAAGTGTGAAGACGAGTGCATGTACTTGCTTGACTCCGATTTTCACTTCAAGTTCTTTGGATATAGATCCGCTATATTGCACAGTGATCACAGAAAAATATTATTGTAGTTAACAAAGTTAGGTAGACGGCACACGAGCGGTAACATTTTAAACAGACCATCCTTACATACGACGGGTTTCTTTCAGTTTCCGTCTACCAAATCCACTCACAAGGCTTTGGTCAATCCGAGGCAATAGTAACGTTGAGTAAATTCAAAGAAATCTTCACTCCGTCCATTCAGCTCTATCTGTAATTAAATTATCGTTTCAGATTTGAGCATTACTTTGCCATTTCGTTGATGCTTATGCTGTCGATTTCCTTCAAACCAATATCTCCCTGTTACAGTGTCAGGAGGCTATTTGACAGACTGCTCCAATACTCATTATTAATACCATTCTGACCATTTCCTATTTTCCTAGAATTAAGTTTCTAGCTGTTGTAATTGCCGAATGGTTCTTTGTAGTCATCATCATCATCATTGTTCGACCGTGGTCGAGACAATGGAATTTACTACGCTACGCCAGACTTCACGGTCCATCACAGCATTACGGAAGTCCTGTTGCTGGAGGCCTGTATCCCTGGAGATTACATAAAGGTAGGAGAGTGTGCACCCTCTGGTATCGCGAGTAGATGGCTTCCAGAGGAGAAGAGTAGAAATTGCCTCATTTTCAACTCTACAACAATGTCCAGCAAACTGGACTCTCCTACCTTTCACAAGAGATGATACAGGTGGTAGTTTCCCATATATTTGTACTTTGGTTGGATGACGCTTCCACGAGAGATTTTGAGCTCTCATAAAGAGGCGAGTGTAAGTTCCATCCAACCGCCTCTCAAGCTTCTTTGATAACGTCCAGGTTTCTGAGCCATATAGTAGAATTTACAATCTCTTGAACAAACCTCAAATTGTGTTGGTCTTTACGTCAATGAGTCCAAGACTGAATGTGTAAACAAGTGTCTATCCAACAGTGATTTCATCATCCATACTCTCAACAATACGCCCTTAAATATGGTTTCTGATTACAAATATCTTGGGTCATACATATCATCATCTGGAAAAGATTTTCTAACTAGAAAGGGTATGGCCTGGTAAGCCTGTAATGACATGCATAAGATCTTTGTAGTAGACAATCTTTGTAGGCTTGGAGAGCATTGCGTTTAGCAGCAATGTGGGAGTCTAATGTATCTGAGTTGAATGAATGTCAATCGTTGTCCCGAACGCATTTCTTGCTCTCTGAAGCTTCTACTACCGCAGTGCGAATGATAGTTTGAGATTGTCTCAAAGATAGGTTACATCAAATGTCTCACTATTACACAGGAAAATAGATTAGAGGCATGTGTTGAAGTGGTACACCTTTTTGAATTTGCAGCTTATGTCAGGCCTAAGCGCCGCTTCCTCTTAGGCTTAGCACTAGCATTATGAATCTTCTTTCTTTACGACCTGACTTTCGTGTGGACAAGCCACTGATCTGTGTCATAAACTGCATCCTGGTACTGTATATAACGAAATAGACTTTTGAGGTGAAGTCGCCTGACCGTGATGAAGTCACACTGGTGTCAAGGTTTAGATCTTGGATACACTCTTTACTCTTTTACTTGTGTCAGTCATTTGACTGCGGCCACGCTGGAGCACCGCTTTTTAGTCGAGCAAATCGACCCCCTGGACTTATTCTTTGTAAGCCTAGTACTTATTCTATCGATCTTTTTTTGCCGAACCGCTAAGTTACGGGGACGTAAACACACCAGCATCGGTTGTCAAGCGATGTTGGGGACACACACAAACCAAACACACACACACACACACACCACACAACACACACAACCACACACACACACAACACACACACCCACAACACGATATATAAATATATATATTATATAATATAATATATAATATATATTATGTGAAATAGAAAGATGAATAATCTTGTAGTAGATTAATCAAAAGTTTAACCGTTACCTTGGTAGCAAAAATCACAGCAGAAGACCGCACGGTTGGAGGTACAACCATATGGTGTTGCAACCGTGCGTTGGTGCGGATAATTGAATATTAATATTATTGGTGAATTGAAGAAATGGAGCTGAACGAAGAATGAACAGAAATCGTTTTATATCATTCTACACGTGTTTCGAAAGGCACAATTTACCAAAATCCGATTGAATAATGAGACCATATTGTGTCTTTCTCTTCAGGAAGAAATAGGAAATCCGTTGGAAAAAACAGAACAGAGGCGGAGCAAAACAAAGAGCCCATGGGCTCTTAGGAGGCTAGTTCGATTTGTTTTGCTCCGCCTCTGTTCTGTTTTTGTTTTTTTCAAACGGATTTCCTATTTCTTCGTATATATATATACGACGGGTTTCTTTCAGTTTCGTCTACCAAATCCACTCAGTCGGCCCGAGGCTATAGTAGAAGACACTTGCCCAAGGTACCACGCAGTAGGACTGAACCCGGAACCATGTGGTTCGTAAGCAAGCTACTTACCACACAGCCACTCCTACGCCTGTATCTCCAGGATTCTCCGTGATGAGGTTTAGTGCCAGAAGCAGGTAATAGTGGTATCTGCTTTGCAATTCTAGGAGGTTTTGAAGAGCAATTGTGAAACGTTTTGACCAGTGTTATTGGCCTCGCCAGCACCGCAGGCAAATCAAATGAGCGATTTCATTATAACAAACGATTTTAGCATCAGCGTCATCTTTTACTACCAAAAGCACTTTTTGATGGGAACTACTTTATACAGCTTTTCTACTGGCGGTGAAGCTAAGTTTTCTTGAACACCTTCAGCAGCAGTGAGTCTAGGAACTTTTACATGCAAAGAAGATCGATAAATACATCAGATGAATTCAGACATAGGGAAAACACGCATTCAATATCTGAACTATCACCTAAGGCTGCGAGCTGACAGAATCGTCAGCGCGCCGGACGAAGTGCTTAGCGACATTTCGTCTGCCCTTACGTTCTGAGTTCAAATTCCACTGAGGTTGAGTTTGCCTTTCATCCTTTCGGAGTCGATAAATTAAATACCAGTTACGTACGGAGGCCGATCTAATCGACTGGCCTCCTCCCCAAAAATTTCGTGCCCTATGCCTAGAATACAAAAGAATATTTAGTTTACATAGTTATAAAGGCGGCGAGCTAGCAGAAACGTCAGCACGCCGGGCGAATTGCTTCACTGTATTTCGTCTGCCGTTACGTTCTGAGTTCAAATTCCGCCGAGGTCGACTTTGCTTTTCATATTTCGGGGTCGATAAATTAAGTACCAGTTACGCACTGGGGTCGATGTAATCGACTTAATCTGTTTGTCTGTCTTTGTTTTTCCTCTCTGTGTTTAGCCCCTTGTGGGTAGTAAAGAAATAGGTATTTCGTCTGTTTTTATGTTCTGAGTTCAATTTCCGTCGAGATCGACTTTGCCTTTCATCCTTTCATCCTCGATAAATTAAGTACGAGTTGCGTACTCGGGTCGATCTAATCGACTAGACCCCTGTCCAAAAATGTTGGGCCTTGTACCTAGAGTAGAAAAGAATATCTGAACTATTACCTAAGGCAGCGAGCTGACAGAATTGTCAGCGCGACGGTCGATAAATTAAGAACCAGTTGAACTTTGGGGTTGATGTATTCGACTTATCCCCCTCTCTCGAAATTTCTGGCCTTGTGCAAAACATTGAAATCAATATCTGAGCCATCACTAAGCAAACCCTGCACCATGTTCAAATGATTGTGAACATTGTTCGAAAATAATAGTTCGAAAACAATTCCTCGAAAACAATTATTCCAAAAACATTTATTCGAATGGAAAATTGTATGAAAGGAAATTATTCAAAAGGACAATTATACGAAATGTTAATTATTCTAATTTTAAAAATTTTATTGAAGCAAAAATTAAAAATCAAGTGGACAAATGATATTTATTTCGAATAACTGTTTTTTGAATAATTGTTTTCGAATATTGTTGTTTTCGAACAGTTTTCATGATACGGTTCAAACTGTTTTGTTTTCCTTCTTGCTCGGCCACAAGCATGAATGGCATTCTTATTTTAGGATTCCAGAATTTTCCAAATGAATCTTTTGGGTAGCCGCTATATCTGTTTGTAAAGAGGGGGAATTCGTCGCTGTTTATGGTGGATGTTTTCTGAATATCGTTTTTGGCCAGAAGGCCGCTTAACAATCCGAATATCATAAAGAATTTGAACTCAGAACGTAAGGGCAGACGAAATGTCGCTAAGCACTTCGTCCGGCGCGCTGACGATTCTGTCAGCTCGCTGCCTTAGGTGATTCAGATATTGAATGCGTGCTTTCCCTATGCCTGAATTCATCTGATGTATTTATCGATCTTCTTTGCATGTAAAAGTTCCTAGACTCACTGCTGCTGAAGGTGTTCAAGAAAACTTAGCTTCACAGCCAGTGGAAAAGCTGTATAAAGTAGTTCCCATCAAAAGTACCGTGTTTTGTTTTTTTGGGGTTTTTTTTTCCCCTTTTCCTGTGGTAGTCGTAGTAGCAGCAGCAGTTGTTGCTGTTGAGCGAACGGTCTTCGTCCCAGAGCTCGAAAGATGGGAGAAGTCCGAAACGTGGTCCTTTGCTATTCATAAGACCCGCAGAAGAGAAAGCAGGTCAACTCTCGACACCGAGAGCATCGACGGATGGATGAATGCGCATCGTGGCTCAGCGGTTGCGTAGGAAGTCGGGGACAAGAAAGAGGAAGAAAGAGTGAGAGAAAGTTGGAGCGAAAGAGTACAACAGGGGTCGCCACCACCCCCTGCCGGAGCCTCGTGGAGCTTTAGGTGTTTTCGCTCAATAAACACACACAACGCCCGGTCTGGGAATCGAAACCGCGATCCTTCGACTGCGAGCCCGCTGCCCTAACCATTGGGCCATTGCGCCTCCGCTGCTGCTGCTGCTGTTGTTGTTGTTGTTGTTGTTGTTGATAATGATGAATCGACGACGAAGACGACAATGATTTTGTAAAGGGATTCGATGCAATACAGAGAGAGAGAGTGAGAGAGAGAGAGAGAGAAAGAGAGAGAGAAAGAGAAAGAGAAAAAGAGAAAGGGAGAGAGAGAAAGAGAGAAAGAGAGAGAGAGAGAGAAAGAGAGAGAGAGAAAGAGAGAAAGAGAAAGAGAGAGAGAGAAAGAGAGAGAGAGAGAAAGAGAGAATAAGAGAACAGAAAAAATGTTTAAAAAAAAGAACGAAAAAGAAAAGAAAAGACAAGTAAAGAACGAAATGAAAACGTAAGATAAGAAAAGAAAGAACAAGAGAGAAAACAAAGACAGAAAGAACGAAAAAAAAACGAAAGGGAGGAAGAATGAAAGGAAAGGAGTAAAAAGAGAGTAGTAAGAAGAAAGTGCAAGAGAAAGAAAGAGGGTGAAAGAAAAGAGAAGATTTTAAAAGAGGAAGAAAACTCAAAACTAATACGAAATATTTCAGATGAAATCTCGAAAAAATCTTGAAAAAAACTACAGGATATTTGTTGTCAGCCTAACACAAGATCCGTTTTTGGTGGGTTTTAAACAGTTGGGGGTGACTATATAATGGTAATCATATTTGGAGGCGGTGGTGGTGTCAGGGGTGGCAATAGGGGTGGTGGGTGGTAGTAGTTGGTGGTGGTCGTCGTCGTAGTCGTGCTGGCGATGGTGGTGGGGATGCAGGTGGTAGTGGTAGTGTTGGTCGCTGTCGTGCTGGTGACGATGGTGGTGGTGGTGGTGGTGGTGGTGGTGGTGGTGGTGGTTGTGGTGGTAGAAAGGGTGGCAATGGTGTTGGTGGTGGTAGTGGTCGTCTTCGTAGTGCTGGTGACGGTGGTGGTAGTGATGGTGGTGGTGGCAGCAAGGGTGGTAATGGTGGTGG
Source organism: Octopus sinensis (assembly GCF_006345805.1). NCBI lineage: Eukaryota > Metazoa > Mollusca > Cephalopoda > Octopoda > Octopodidae > Octopus > Octopus sinensis. Next base: position 10,167 of record NW_021824757.1, on the reverse strand, counting down.
TGGTGGTAGTTGTCGTGGTGGTGGTAGTGGTCGTCGTCGTAGTCGTGCTGGTGACGGTGGTATGGATGCTGGTGGTAGTGATGGTGGTGGTTGTGGTAGCAAGGGTGGCAATGGTGGTGGTGGTAGTCGCGGTGGTGGTAGTGGTCGTTGTCGTCATTCTGGTGGTGGTGACGGAGGCGGTGGCGGTGGTGGTAGTGACGGCGGTGGTGTGGGTGATGATGGTAACGATGACGGTAGTTAGTGTTGGCGGTGGTGATGGTGGCGATAGTGGAGGTGACACTGGCGGTGATGATGATGGTGGTGGTGATGGTGATAGGGGTGGCAGCAGCAGTGGTGGGGATGGTGCTTATGGGGATGATGATGATGATGATGATGATGATGATGATGATGATGATGGCGATGATTGTGATCGTCGTGGTGGTTATGGTGGCAGTGGTGTCGGCGCCAAAAGCGGCAGCGGTGTCGGCGCCAAAAGCGGCAGCGGTGACGGCAGTGCTGACGACGGCACTGGAGTAGGAGGTACTGTTTGTGTGGGTGAGGTAAGAGTAGGTTACTTGAAATAGCTCGTCTGATACTGCACATAAATAAACAATATTTAAAAGCTAAAGAAACTGTCGAGAACATTGCAAACCACGAATCTTTTGTGTCAGCTGTTAAAAGACAAAACACACCAAGTGGTTTGATCATGTAACATGACACTATGACGTTCTATCTCTGGCGAGGAAGTCTCACCACAGTCACACATTACTAGAAATAGCAACAGAGTGTCATTAAGTAAACATAAAAAAGGGTGTATGGGACATTGTAGGTTTGAGATAAGCTATGTTTGAAATGGAAAACCTGATGGTTATGGCTAGACTGTCTAAAATATTTACATCGTAAAGCTGATCGCTCGCTCACTCGGCATTGACCTGGTGCTAAACAGTAACATGAGTTTCTTACTTATATGTCCATGCACTGACAAATACTCGGTTAAAGACATAGGAAGATTACAAAGGAGAGGCAAGCTTGTTGAACAACATTACAGTATGGGACGCCGAGGAAGAGGGTGGAAAGGGTGTGGCTAGTTGAAGGACTGGAAAGAAGTACGAAAAGTGTTCAAAATAAAATATTTTTAAATTTTTTTACTTGTTTCAGTCATTAGATTGCAGCCATGCTGGGGGGCAGAGCCTTGAAGAATTGTTAATCGAATTGATCGACCCCAGTACTTTTTTTAAAGCCTGCTACGTATTTTTTCGCTAAGTTACGGATACATACACACACTCAAACCGGTTGTTAAATGGTGGTGGGGACAAACACAGTTACAAATACACACACACACACGGATCCCTACATCCAGCCCTAGTTGTGATCTTGGAACCTAATAGCACTTACCCAGTGTACGTATTCGTTTAGATCACCACACATGAGTTAAAACCCTCGTATTCTTTATATGATGCAGTGCGGAATTTTATCAGTGAACAGGTCGCGGTCTCAAAGCGAAGAAACTTGGTAAATTAAATTTAAATGCTGAAGTGAACGTAACGGTTTTTGTGCGTTTTTAAATGACTGATAAACACCTTCCACGCTGCAATTATGTGTGTGTGTGTGTGTGTGTGTGTGTGTGTGTTTGTGTGTATATCGGTGGCGACTCCGGGACTGGGACTGTTCGGGCTTAGTTCGAGTGTAAATTTAGTAAAGTGAATGTGTATTTGCAGCTTGATTTAATTTCTGCCATCACTGACTTCAAGTGTGTAATTGTAGCCTTATAACTGGGGCTCCTCTTATTGAGCCTGGTCGCAGTTCATTTACTTTTAATTCAGCGTCTGGCGGTCGTCCTAGAGGTGTCCTGTGTCAAAAAATATCATTCGTAGCAGACGTTCTCTCGACATCGTTCACACGCGCCTGACTCTGGCTCAGAATTTACAGCCTGAGTTTTTATCTATAATCGTAAAAATTTAAAATAATCCAAATTCAATGTTCTATGTAATGGTGAAACTATTTTTTCGTTCTCTTGAAAAATGCAAAGTTTGGGACTTACGACACTTTTGCATAATAGCAGCGATATACAAAATGCTGGGTATATTTATATCTATTTCTTTACTACCCACAAGGGGCTAAACACAGAAGAGACAAACAAGGACAGACAGACGGATTAAGTCGATTATATCGACCCCAGTGCGTTACTGGTACTTAATTTATCGACCCCGAAAAGATGAAAGGCAAAGTCGACCTCGGCGGAATTTGAGCTCAGAACGTACCGGCAGACGAAATACGGCTACGCATTTCGCCCGGCGTGCTAACGTTTCTCTCTCTTTTACTCTTTTACCCTTTTACTTGATTTGGTCATTTGACTGCTGGAGCACCGCTTTTTTAGTCGAGCAACTCCACCCCAGGACTTATTCTTTGTAAGCCTAGTACTTATTCTATCGGTCTCTTTTGCCGAACCGCTATGTTACGGGGACGTAAACACACCAGCATCGGTTGACAAGCGATGTTGGAGGGACAAACACAGACACACAGACACACAAACACACACACACACACACACACACACACACACACACACACACACACACACACACATATATATATATATATATATATATATAAACATATATACGACGGGCTTTTTTTCAGTTTCCGTCTACCAAATCCACTCAGAAGGCTTTGGTCGGCCCGAGGCTATAGCAGAAAACATTTGCCAAAGGTGCCACGCTGTGGGACTGAACCCGGAACCATGTGGTTGATAAGCAAGCTACTTACCACACAGCCACTCCTGTGCCTCTGATACATTCTTAACGTTCTCTCACTCCCTCTCTCTCTCTCACAACATGCATACTTTACATTGTTCTCTTTCTTTCTCTCTTCATTTCAACTGTCCTCTCCTTCCTCCTTTTCCTCCTCATTCTCCTCCTTCTCCCCACCACCACCTAAATTCAACCAGTTATCTCCACCAAACTACCACTGTAACTATAAGATCATTCTGAAATCTTTCTGCCCAATTAAGCCATCCATCTAACCATCAAACCATTAGGGAAAACAATCGAACCGTTCTCTATTTGGCCACCGGCCAATCCACCTGACTACCAGCCAGTCCACCTGACCATCAGCCAGTCCATCTGACCAATCACCTCAAACATCCATTCATTCATACAGCCATCCAACCATCCTTCCAGCCGTTCGTACAATCAACTTTTCTTGTCTCTATGTAGTCACTCGATTTGCTAGAAATAGCAACAAAACCACTGCCAAATCACACTTCACTTGCCTTAGAAGAAGGCAAACAGAATGGATAATGTAGTCCTGAATATTACATTTGGGTAAATGTTAATCATAGAAACCAGTTAAGACGTGGTGGTCACGGAGAGAACACCTGTGATCAAAGGTCTGCTTTGATCCAGGGTTCGCGAGTAAGGTGAATAACAGCAGTAAGCCGACGACATCGAAACCTCCATCTAGCCAACCGGCCAACTGGCTAACCAACCAACCAACGGAAAGAGCAACCAGCCAACCAACAGACAAACCGGCCAACCAGCCAATCAGTCATCCAACAAACGATCCAAACAAATGTCCAATCAGTCAACCAGCCAATCAGCTAACTGATGATCCTTCTAGTCAGCCAACCAGCCAGTCAGTCAACCAGCTGGCAAGCAAACCTACCGGCCAACCAACCAACCAGCCAGCCAGCCAACCAACTAACCAACCGACCGACCGACCAGCCAACCGACCAGCCAGCCAGCCAGCTATATAACGATCCAACCAGCCAACCAATCAACCAGCCAGCCAACCAACCAGCCAGCCATCTCACTGACGATCCAAGCAAACGTCCAACAAACCAGCCAGCCAGCTATCTAACGATCCAACCAACCAGCCGACCGACCGACCAGCCAACCAGTCGTTTAACGATCCAGCGGATCGAGCAAGCCAGCCCTGTATCTCCATCCTATCCGAGCAGCCATCTATCCGTGCAGCCAGCAGCTATAGGATCTCCATCCAACCAACCATCCATCCATTCTGCCTGTCAGCCAGCCAGCCCACCAACAGCCCAAACGGTCAGCCAGCCAGCTGAGAACAGTCAGTCAGTTAGCCAGCCGACAAACCGGTCAACCACCAACCACCTCAGTAACATCAACACACAACCACCAACAACAACAGCCACCACCAACACCACTAACACCAGCATCAGTAGACTACACTGCCACCTGCTTCTATATCATTCCTCCCACTACTACCCGCTGTCTTAATCAACCACCCATGTTTTTATCTTTTGTTTCTTTTTTCCGCTCTCAACTTTCCAAAGTGTCATAGCAACAACCACCAGGTTGGATGAAGAAGCCCAGTCGCTTCTTTACTATTCTCTCTTTCTCTCTCTCGCTTTCTTCTTTATATCCATTTGTCCTTCACTCATTACTCACCCTCAAATCTCTTCCTGCCCCTCTCTCTCTTTCTCTCTCTCTCTCTCATTCACTTTGTCTCTCTCTTATCAAATGTTCCAAGACACTCTCTCACCTTCGGTTATCTCCGTCACACACACGAACACAAACCTCTCAATCTCTTAAATACTCTCTTTTACACACACACACACACACACACACACACATGCACGCATACACACACATATATATATATATTGAATATATATATGTGTGTGTGTGTGTATTACTAAATCTTTCTCTCTCTCTTTCTCTCTCTCCCTCCTTCCTCTTATTCATAAGAAAAACTCTCCTCCAGTTCTCTTAACCATTTATGCCCACTTCCCCCGCTCTCTCTCTCTCTCTCTCTCTCTCTTTCTCTCTCTCCCTTTCACTCGTTCTCCCTCTCTTTCACTCACACAGACATATTCATTTGCTCTGCCTCACACTCTCCGTTCCATTTACTATTTTATGTATTAATCATTCATCTGGTTTCGAACGCAGGTTCTCTCACCACAAATCCCTCAATCTTTCTCTCTCTCACCGGTATTCTAAGAGAAAATAAAACATACTTATGAATGCTATATATATATATATATATATATATATATATATATATATATATATATATATGGCGGTGCTCCAGCATGGCCACAGTCAAATGACTGAAACAAGTAAAAGAGTAAAGAGAGTAAAGAGTATATATATGTGTGTGAGTGTGTGTGTGTGTGTATGTGTGTGTGTGTGTATGTAGTATGTATGTATGTATGTATGTATGTATGTATGTATGTATAAGTATGTATATGTGTGTGTATTTATATTTATAACCTAACCTTATCTACTTTCTAAAATCTCTGACGAAGCCTAGAGAAGCACCCAAGTACCTCAATTTCATCTACAACAACAACAACAACAACAACAACAACAACAATAATAATAATAATAATAATAATAATAATAATAATGATAATAATAATAATAATAATAATAATAATAATATCGAAAAATACCTTAGGAATGAGAACCCAGGTTCGAAATTTCCCCAAGACACTCGAAGAAGACTGGAGGGTATATCAGCCGAAACGTTGTGTTAACAACAAACAAGATGAGGACAAAAATCCGTCGGATGTAGATAATGTAAATAATAAACAAATTGCACATTTGGACGGTCCGTGTTTCAAAACTATGATTTCGAAAAAAAAAGCCGAAATTTTAGGATTTATGGAGAGGGCGAGGTTGGCAGATCCTGTGTGATTATTTATTCATAACACTGTTCGAAAACAAATTTCTGTGCTATAACTGAGGACTGTAGAGAGATGGTGAGTTGGAGACCACATGAAATATATGATTGACCGTGGCTGTGTGGTAAGTAGCTTGCTTACCAACCACATGGTTCCGGGTTCAGTCCCACTGCGTGGCACCTTGGGCAAGTGTCTTCTACTATAGCCTCGGGCCGACCAAAGCCTTGTGAGTGGATTTGGTAGACGGAAACTGAAAGAAGCCCGTCGTATATATGTATATATATATGTGTGTGTGTGTGTGTGTGCGTGTGTGCTTGTGTGTCTGTGTTTGTCCCCCTTGCATTGCTTGACAACCGATGCTGGTGTGTTTATGTCCCCGTCACTTAGCGGTTCAGCGAAAGAGACCGATAGAATAAGTACTGGGCTTACAAAGAATAAGTCCCCGGGTCGAGTTGCTCGACTAAAGGCGGTGCTCCAGCATGGCCGCAGTCAAATGACTGAAACAAGTATAAGAGTAAAAAAGAGTAAGGATACTTTCAGAAAATGTTTCACGCATATATTTAATGAGTTTGGTTTAATTATAACCATGGATACCAATTTAACGATAACTAAATTTCTAAACGTAACATTAGATTTAAAGGCAGTGAAACGAAACCTTCATAGAAATCTAAACGAGAAAACTATGTACATCAATAAATATTCCAATCACTTCTGTCCCACCCTTGCTATAAAAAAAGAACCTGGTAGCAGGAAAATCACCGAGTTATTCTAAGAAAAGTATTTAACGTTGGCTCTTTGTTCCAACTTCCTGACCATGACAAAAAATCGCAGACTACAGCGTACACGCGATCACAAAAACACAAGTTTCACAACTTGTCAAGTTAGCGCATCGATGTCGCTTGGCACACCGCCCTCTGGAAGGTCACTGCTAGCTCTCACCGCGCATGCAACCGTGTGCTGCCATCTGTTGGTGAGCTACACATACAACAACGCGCCAAGTTAACAAATTCATAATGGAAGACAAAAACGATGTGTGCATGTGTGTGCGTTCACGTGCTTGTGTGTGCGCGTGTGTATGTGTATTTGTTCGCGTCTGTGTTACCTATAAATTTGCAGCTAGAGAAAACAAGTAACACAGCCACAAAAACATCCGGACGTACAAAGGTCAAACAGAGAGGAAAAAGTTTTAAAACCACAACACTTAAACGTTCTATTGGTTCTTTATCACTCTTCTACTCTCTCTCTCTCTCTCTCTCTCTCTCTCTCTCCCTTCTCTCTCTCTCTCTCTCTCGTTTTCTCACATACATGCATTTATACACACGTTTACTCACATATATACATACATTTAAACCATGGTCTTTCTATCTACATTTTTCTCTCTGTCTGTCACTCTCGCTCTCACTAGTTTTTTCTCTCACAAACGCATACATACATACATACATACATACATACAACATACATACATACATACATACAACATACATACACACTTTCACATGCACACATTCATGCACAGGTGCGACTCACATCTACCTTTTCTCCATACCTGTGATGTTAGAGGTGCGAGAGCATAGGAGGAACCTAGTTTCAATGTGTCTAGACTACAAGAAAGCCTTTGACTCTGTTCCCCACTCATGGATACAGAAGCCCTTCAACTTGCTAAAGTTCCGGTGAGAATAGTTAATGCCATAGCTGACCTGACTTTATCGTGGGCCACCATCTTGAAATTAAACACAAAGAGTGAATATATTATCACCGATAGAATACAGTATCGCAAAGGAATATTCCAAGGAGACAAGCATCTCTGTGATGTTGTTTATACTTTCTTTAAACCCCTTGTCTTTCATGTTAAGAAAGTCTGAAGGATATCACACTGGTTCACAAGGAAACAGAAATACCAAAATTGCTCACTGTGTTCTTTGTGGATGACTTGAAACTTTGTGCAAAGAATATGCATGAGATGAAGAGGGACCTTGACTTTGACATTCTCAAAGGATGTAGGGTTGCAGTCTGGTCAGGATAAATGTTGTTATATAGTTGTGAGAAGAGAGAACACTATAAACCAGACTAGTAACATCTCCATTAATGATTTGACTGTGTCCCCTGTATCTGATGAGAAATGTTATAGATATCTAGGGGTGGATGAAAATTTATCTTACAGTGGCACCTGTAACAAAACACGTGTCACTAAATAATATTACAGCCGAATAAAGATAAATTTGGACCCCAGAACTCTCTGCATTCAGTAAAACAGTGACATACAATGTTCTTGCAGTACCAGTACTCACACCAACATTTGGGCTGCTTGATTGAACGCTTGATGAGATCCGAGTCATTGATGTGAAAACCCGAAAAATACTAACAACCACATATAATTTCCACCTAAACTGTGGTGTAGACCGCCTCTACCTAAAACGAAAACAAGGCAGATCCAAAATGCCTTTGAATGTCGCATCACATCTCTTCGGCAGCTTCTTTAACCACAAAACGTGCTTATACCTGTCTCCTTTCATAAGCTTGTCTTCCTAGTGTTCATAATAATTTTTCTATCGTCTTGGCTTAACAGCCCTCACCGTTTGTTTTTACTGTTTTGTTCTTACTGTCCTGTTTTTGTTACCACTCTAACCCTCCGCAAAAGATCCCAAATTTTATTTAATTTGCTTTGCGGGAAGCACTGTTTCAACGAAGTCGCGTATTATCGTTGCCTTCGAAAATGCGGAGTAGATGAAACAGGGACAACTGAAGAAGGGGAATATTCTTTATGGTGCATGTCTCGTTTCTCTGTTTACTTGTTTTTTGTTTCGTTGTTCGAAAAAAAGTTCGTTTTCTATGTTTTTGTTTTTATGTTTTCGTTTTTCATTGTGTTCAACGTTTTAATTTTGATGTCCTGTACCCATATATGCATGTATATATACATATATATGTAGGTATGTACATATATGTATGTATATATGCGTATATTTATATATTATTTCTAATATATATATATATATTATATATATACTATATATATATACATATATATACACAAATACACACACACACGAACACACACATATATGCAAATATATATATATTCAAATGTGTGTGTATATATATATATATATACAATTATATATCAATATATGTATATATGTATATATATATACAATTATATACACTAATATATGTGTAGTATACTATATATATTGTATATACAAATATATATGTATACATATATCTATTATGTATATATATATATATATATAATATATATATATATATAATATATATATATAATATATATATATATATATATATATATATACATAATATAATATATATATATATATATATGTAGGTCCCGGGTTGATCCGGGGTTAACCACAGTAAGTAAGTTACTCAATACATAGCAGAGTAAAATAATTTATTATATAGAAGGAGCTTCTACAGGACTAGTACTGTTTCATTCAAGAGAAATCTTCAGGAGCTCCTGAAGATTTCTCTTGAAGAAACAGTACTAGTCCTGTAGAAGCTCCTTCTATATAATAAATATATATAATATATATATATATATATATATATATATATAATATGGTTTGCCATGGGCTCTTAGGAGCCTCGTTCGATTTGTTTTGCTCCGCCTCTGTTCTGTTTTTGTTTTTTCCAACGGATTTCTATTTCTTCCTGAAGAGAAAAGACACAATATGGTCTCTTTATTCAATCGGAATTTGGTAAATTGTGCCTTTCGAAACATGTGTAGAATGCAAAAAACGATTTCTGCTCAATCTCGTTCAACTCAATTTCTTTCAACAATAATATTAAAATTCAATTATCCGCACCAACGCACGGTTGCAACACCATATGGTTGTACCTCCAACCGTGCTGTTTCTGCTGTGATTTGTGCTACCAAGGTAATCGGTTAAACTTTTGATTAATCTGCAACAAGATTATTCATCTTTCTATTTCACAAAATATGTATGTTATATATATATATATGTATGTATATATATATGTATATATATATATATATATATATATATATATATATATATATATATATATATATATATATATATATATATATTTAGTATATATATATATGTATGATATATGTATGTATGTATATTATGTATATATATATATATATATATATATAATTTCAAAATAGGATAAAATCTTTATAAGAATTTATCAAATAGTCAGCGTGAAAAACCTCATAAGAGAAACCATCGACCAATTTTTTCACTTAAATATATTTATTTATATTATATAGAGGGCATTAGTAGACATAAATGCCACACGCTAGGAGGGACTCTTAAAGTCAAAACTACTAAAATAAATAAACACATCGTACCGAATGCAACTCTATAAGCAAGTCATTTAAAAACAGTATTTAGCTGCAGATCACTGTGATTTCACAATCAGTGCAATGGTGCACTCTTTACTCATCAGTGCAAGCATAATTCAAGATTTATAAAGAATGAACAAAATAAACATACCAGACGAACAAAAATCAATCATACTCTGTTATAAAGATCAGCTGCTCTGCA
>NW_021824756.1:7500-17766 GCF_006345805.1 Octopus sinensis | reverse complement strand
GTGTTTGTGTACGTTTCTCTGAATGTATGTATATTTGTGTGTGTCTGTGTGTTTTGTATGGAGAACGAGAGAGAGAAGGGGAGAGAGAAGGGGAGAGAGAAGGGGAGAGAGAAGGGGAGAGAGAAGGAGAGAGAGAAAAAGAGAAAGATACATATATAAGAAATATAAAGAGATATATTTATGGACGAACAAAGTTATATTAAAATCGGTACAAAAGGATATTTCGTTCTGATTTTTGTTTCTTTTTGTTTCTTTGTGTTGCTCTGTTCCTTTTGGCAAAATATGTTATTTATCTTTTTTTTTTCTTTCTATTTGTGAACCTCTCCAATTGTTCGAAAACTTATGGCGCTTGGCAAATGAATTCTGCAAAAGAAATTATGATATTATATTAGAACGTTGTGAAATGAATATAGGAGGTAAAAAATAAATAAATAAATAACATAAGAGAAGAAAATTGAAAGATTTATGAAAATCAAAGAATTCATTTAATTGTACTATTATATGTATGTGTATGTATTCATGCACACATACACATATATGCATATATATATATTCTTCGTCTCATTATTATTATTATTATTATTATTATTATTATTATTATTATTATTATTATTATTATTATTATTATTATTATTATTATATTATTATTATTTAAACCAGTTTGATTCGGTTTCATGCGGCTTAAGGTGTTCAGGTTTCTTTCTAGAGGCCTGCGAAACTTTAAGTCGCGTGAAGCGGAATAAAACTGTTTTAAATAATACTATATGTCAGTCTTACTGTGCTGAGTGCCTGTGTTTCGTTTGTCCAGTCACTCATATATATATATATATATATATATATATATATATATATATATATACTCTTTTACTCATTTACTTGTTTCAGTCATTTAACTGTGGCCATGCTGGAGCACCACCTTTAGTCGAGCAAATCGACCCCAGAACTTGTTCTTTGTAAGCCTAGTACTTATTCTATCGGTCCCTTTTGCTGAACCGCTAAGTTACGAGGACGTAAACACACCGGCATCTGTTGTCAAGCACTGTTGGTGGGACAAACACAGACACACAAACATATACACACATACATATTTATATACATATATACGACGGGCTTCTTTCAGTTTCCGTCTACCAAATCCACTCACAAGGCTTTGGACGGCCCGAACCTATAGTAGAAGAATCCGAAACCATGTGGTTCGTAAGCAAGCTACTTACCACACAACCACTCCTACACCTATAATTTCTTAATCTCCGGATTTTTAAAGTATGCTGGGCCACTGGTATAAACTGATATTAATTAATTAATATTAATTTCTATCCTCATTATTTAACACACACACATATATACGAAGCCAGTATACCACGCTGGATGGGTTATGTCAATGTGCATATGCGACAGAGTTGAGAAAAAATCTGGGTATACATAGGATGAGATGTAGTGTGAAAGAGAGAAGACTGTCCTAGTATGGCCATGTAATGCGTATGAATGAAGACAATTGCGTCAAGAGGTGATTATCTCTAATTGTAGAGGGAACATGTGGAAAGCGTAGACCGCGGAAGACGTGGGACGAAGTGGTGAGAAAGAATCTACAGGCGTTGGGAGTCATGGAGGGGATGACAGGAGATCGAGACTTCTGGCTGTTTGCTGTGCTTGAAAAGACACGTCAAGCTAAGTAAAGCTTAAGTGTGGTTGCCCTTGCATAGAGGCCCATTCCCTGTAACCCTCTCCAGCTGAGTATCCCTAATCTTGTGGGCTTGTAGGTGCTGGCGTCACGTAAAAAAAGTACCCAGTGCACTCTGTAAAGTGGTTGGCGTTAAGAAGAGCATCCAACCGTAGAAACTATACCAAAATAGACAGGGGACCTGAACAGCCCTTCAACTGGTCAGCTCCTGCCAAACCGTCCAACCCACGCCAGCATGGAAAACAGACATTAAATGATGACGATGATGATGACGACGAGATATATAATATATATATATATCTATATATATATATATATAAAGTTAAGATCTTTTAATTAGAGAATGACAATTCGTTTAATTAGAATTATGCAATCATGTATGCAAATAATGAACAAAACCTTCCTTTATGAATGTACCAAATCTAAAGGCCAAAAAGGTGGATATGAGAGATAAGAAATCATTAAACTGAAGTTTTTAGAAAGCATGGAAAATTCATTAATGCTCTAATGAAAGCAGTAGATATTTTCGTTCTTATTAAACTTCTCAGTGAAGCATATTCTTCTTAGCTGGCAAGACTCATACATAATACATACATACATACATACAAACATGCATACATACATATATACATACATACATACATGCATTACATATAAATTTATATAATGTGTGTTTGTGTGTGTGTTTCACTTAAAACAAGATTCAGGTTATAATACTGTAGTTATCGCAACATAAATGTACGATTGTGAAACAGTGATAGTAAATATGTATCAAATGAACTCTGTAGATGAACTTTCCCTAAAATGTTCACGATCAACTGGAAACTTTTATGAGATGACAAGATACCACGTAGCGACATCAGTGTAACATGAGTGAAATTGCAAACTTGCTGTGTGCAGACGTGTTAGCTGACGTACGTCATTCATTCGTATTAAAGTTATTGTTTTTACTTCCTAAGTATACCCAAACATACAACAACTGGCCAAAAAAGACACCACTGCAGTACAAAATATCAAGGAGCAACTGAGGCATAGGGAACTTGATCTAGGAGATTGCGGGTTATTCTCAATCGCCACGCTTGGTGTAAGAATGAGAGTTTGACTGGGTTTAAAATTTTCAAGCTCATATTCCAGGTGCCTGTTATTTTCTTTAATCATATCTTTGTTGTGCGGCAGACTTTTTCCTGAGACGTGTGGGAACATTTGAGAGCGAAATATTGGTTTGTCCGGAAAGTTTGTGCCAATTCTTAAAGGAAAGGAAAAGGTCAATAAATACTTGCCATTACATTTTTAATCAACCAAATATGAACCATTTTGTTGCACAATGCGTCTCCATCTTTCCTTTAACTTGAAAATACCCTCTTCCCAGAATTGAGGTGGTTTCATGGCAAAGAATTCATCGAGGTATCTTTTTACGTCATCCAAGGAATTGAAATTTTTACCATTAAGACTATTCTGCAGAGACTTGAATAAGTGGAAATCCGAAGGAGCAATATCTGGTGAATGTGGAGGATGGGGTAACACATACCAGCCGAGCTGCAGCAATTTTTTTCTGGTTCCCAAAGCATCAAGTGTCGAAAATGAACTTTCTTATCTTCTATTTTAAAGGGTTATAAAATTAACACAGGTTATAGGAACAAAAATCTTCTAGCACGAAAAGCTAGCTTAAACTGTGCTCTAAATGGATGTGTAGTCAAATCCTATTTTATGGACTCAACCATGTTCTAAAATAAGTTGAAATGTAAGCTACTATAAATCGGCAGGAACTTTCCGGCCAACCCAATATATATAAATATTTTAGGGATACAATACCTTTCATACGAATGACACTTCATCCAACACATTAGTACACATAACAAGTGTATTTCAATTCCACTAATTTTATACTTTTATACTAAGGGTGGCTTTCTGGTTAAGAAGCTTCCTCTGCAGTCACGTGATTTCGGGTCCAGTCCCACAGCGTGGCACCTTAACAAGTGCCTTCGACTTTAGCCCCAGGCCGATCAATGCTTTGAGAGTGAATTTGGTAAACAGAAACTACAGTCCCATCTCTCTGGTCTCACGTATTAGCAAGATGATGGAACGCATTGTCAGAAAAAGGCTGATCACGTTCCTAGAAGAAAACAACCTTCTCATAAACACGCAACATGGCTTCCATCTAGGGAGGAGCTGCTTCACACAGTTGCTGCAGCACTTTGACTGGGTACTGAAACAGTTAGCTGTAGATATACCTTCAGTTTGTCAAGGCCTTCGACAAGCTTGATAATGGCATATGTCATAAACTGAAAAACCTTGGTATTACCGGGAAACTAGGAGAGTGGCTGCGTGATTTTCTGAAGGGCAGGAGTCAGACAGTTGTAGCCAATGGTGCTCACTCTGAAGAGACACAAATTCGCAGTGTAGTCCTACAGGGAACTGTATTGGGGTCACTCCTATTTGTGGTAGCCCTCTCAGACATGCCCTCCGCGGTACAATCAGCCAATCTGACCAGTTATGCTGACGAAACGAAAGTATCGAGAGGCAGTTCGGAACCCAGAGGGCATCATAAAACTGCAGAATGACCTGAATGAAATATACAAATGGGCTAACAAAAATAACATGCAGTTCTATGCTGTGAGATTTCAAGCACTCCACTATCGGTGCAACACCAGACTAAAATCGGAATACTGGACCAGAAGGTAACACGATCCCAGAGTCAGAGTCGGTGTGTGACCTAGGAGTTCACATGAGCAATGATGCAACATTCCATGTGCATATTACCAAGATGTCAACACTGTGCATGCGAGTGGCTTGCTGGATTCTGAGGAGAATTCAAGGCCCCGCAATTGTTCAACATCCTGCCAGGCAATCTTAGAGATCTACATGGTGTTGATGTGGAAGTTTTCAAGGAACGTCTGGACAGGTTTCTATCTGAGATACCAGATGAACCCACATTGCGAGAGGAAATGCAAAGAAGAGCAGCTCCGTCCAACTCGCTACTTCACCAAAAACAAAACAATACCGGAAACAACACCGAATAACTGCAGGTGGTGCACCAGCAAGACCTCAGTCTCGTGCTGAAACCAGTACAAGATAATATATATCTATATATCGAAGACTCCGCCGGTTACGACGACGAGGGTCCCAGCTGATACGATCAACGGAACAGCTTGCTCGTGAAATTAACGTGCAAATGGCTGAGCATTCCACAGACACGTGTACCCTTAACGTAGTTCTCGGGGAAAATCAGCGTGACACAGAGAGTGACAAGGCTGACCCTTTGAAAATACAAGTACAACTCATTTTTGCCAGCTGAGTGGACTGGAGCAACGTGAAATAAAGTGTCTTGCTCAGGGACACAACGCGTTGCCGGGAATCGAACTCACAACCTTACGATCATGAGCCGAATGCCCTAACCACTAAGCCACGCGCCCTCACATATCTATATATACGCACCCATGCACACACACACACACAATCAAATATAATATATAAACTAAAAATGATGATAATGCACAATAAAGTTAAAACATATCTCGTAATATTTTTATATATACACATATATATATATATATATATATCGATGATATTAGTTATAATGTACACCTACCTACCTACGTATGTATGCATATGTATGTATGTATGTATGTATGTATGTATGTATGTATGTATGTATGTATGTATGTATGTTGTGCAAACAATCAACAATCACGTGAACTGGTGTATTAAACAACCACCTCTCTTAGCCCTTCGCTGACTACATGTAAATAGAAATCCGTTTGATTGCGTCACACATCTGTAACACTTCCTTTTGATGTCTTACATCTTTACAGCATAGCTTTTAGATCGACTATTTCAGAAAACAAAAGGAACGGGAAATGTTTTTGTTTGGGTTGCGACATTGTTGATATTTTCGCTGATTTGGTTGTTGTTGGAGGTGGCGATGAAGACGGCGACGGTAATGATAACACATGATCATGATGATAATGATGATGAAGTTGGTGTTGAAAGTGATGATGATGCTGATTATCTTAATAATGAAGCTGCTGTAGTATAATTATCTCGACGACGACGGCGCTGACAATGACAGTGATGTGGGCTATCATCTTGTTGATTGTAGTATCGTGGATGGCTCAGATAATGATGATTGCAATGATATTTACGATAGTGATAATGTTCATAATGATGATGATAGTGATGAAAGTTATGTAAATCTATCTATCTATCTATCTATCTATCTATCTATCTCTCTTTTACTTCTTTCAGTCCTTTGACTGCGGCCGTGCTGGAGCACCGCCTTTAGTCTAGCAAATCGATCCCAGGACTTATTCGTTGTAAGCCTAGTACTTATTCTATCGGTCTCTTTTGCCGAACCGCTAAGTTACGGGGACATAAACACACCAGCATCGGTTGTCAAGCGAAGTTGGGGGTGGGGGACAAACACAGACACACAAACACACACATAGCCCGGTCTGAGATTCGAACCCGCGATCCTTCGACCGCGAGTCCGCTGCTCTAACCACTAGGCCATGTGCCTCCACCATGAATATAATACAGAATACTAAACTTTAACTGGATTTGAAAATTTCACGCTACACTTTATATAGGTTAGTAAATAATTAATCAATGCTTCACACCGCCAAAAAGACAAAATATGAACTTTTCTAATGGATGGGAGGCAGTAAGAAACATACATACATACACACACACATAGGTACATATGTGCGCGCGTTGTGTATCTGTGTGTGTGTGTGCGCGTGCTGATATATATAAAGATGTATTATATATATATGTACATGTATGTATGTATGTATGTATGTATGTATTGTATGTATCATATATATATATATATATATATATTGTATATATATATATATTATATATATATATATATATAAAGATGTATATATATATATATATATAAAGATGTATATATATATATATATATATATATATAAAGATGATATCTATCTATCTAATCTATCTATCTATCTATCTATCTATCTATATCTATCTGATATATATATATATATATACGTATATGTACATATATTTGTTTATATATGTACACAGACACATACAACATTTGCGCACATTAAGACTAATTTATAGACAGACATAAATTCAGTATCGTTTCCATTTCCTCTTTTCTGAAATCTCTTATTTTACTTCGACCTTGATGAAATATTAATCCGAAACGTCATATCTTCTATTCCTTTCATTTGTGTATGTATTTTCATTGTGAATATGCTTCAAATGGTTGTTGTTTCGTTGCACATTTCTACTCTTATTTTTCACTAGATGAATTTCTTGCGGTTCACCTATGGCGGTTTATTATTTAAGCTTACGTCGATTCCTCCGTGGTGTTGTGTTGCATTTATGATAAAATAAATATATACAGGTGCCGGCGTGGCTGTGTGCTAAGAAGCTTGCTCCCAACCACTCGGTTCCGGGTTCAGCTCCACTGCGTGGCACCTTGGGAAAGTGTGTTCTACTATAGCCTCGGACCGACCAAAGCCTTGTGAGTAGATTTAGAAGACGGAAACTGAAAGAAGCCCAGGTCGGCAAAAGAGACCGATGGAATAAGTACTAGGCTTACAAAGAATAAGCCCTGGGGTAGATTTGTTCGACTAAAGGCGGTGATCCAGCATGGCTACAGTCAAATGACTGAAACGTGTAAAAGAATAAATTATAAAAATAATTTTAAAAATGCACAGTACCGTACTGTGTCCGCTTCGCCGATTTCACCTATCGCGGAGTGTTTTGGAACGTAACACCCGCGATAGTCGTGGGATTACTGCATTTGCTTTATAATCATCCTTTATTTACTGCTTATGTTTATGTGTGTCTATCTGTGTGTGTGTGTGTGTGTGTGTGTGTGTGTACATATATAATATTATATGCATATAATAAGGCGGCGAACTGGTAGAAACGTTAGCACGCCGGGCGAAATGATTAGTGGTATTTCGTCTGCCGTTACGTTCTGAGTTCAAATTCCGCCGAGGTCGACTTTACCTTTCATCCTTTTGGGGTCGATTAAATAAGTACCAGTTACGCACTGGAGTCGATATAATCTACTTAATCCGTTTGTCCTTGTTTGTCCCCTCTGTGTGTAGCCCCTTGTGGGCACTAAAGAAAGAAGAAACGTTATCACGCCGGGCGAAATGCTTAGTGGTATTTCGTCTGTCTTTATGTTCCGAGTTCAAATTTCGCCGAGGTTGACTTTGCCTTTCATCCTTCCGGAGTCGATAAATTAAGTACCGGTTCCGTACTGGGGTCGTTCTAATCGACTGGCCCCCTTCCCGCAGATTTCGGGCCTTGTACCTAGAGTAGAAAAGATTATATGCATATAATATCTTTCTGTTATCTGTTATATTTAGTACTTTCAGTTACTGAACTGTGGTCATGCTGGGGCACCACTTTGAAGGGTTTTAGTCGAACCAATCACCCCAAGTACTTATGTTTTTAAGCCGTTGATCGGTGGTGGGGTGACAAATAGACACCCACAGACACATGCTCACATATATGACAGGCTTCAACACAGTCTCTGTCTAACAAATTCCCTCGGTCCAGGCTATAGCAGAAGATACTTGCGCAACGTGCAGTGCAGTTGGCATTGAACCCCAAACCACGTGGTTTCAAAGAGCGTCTTAACCACACACTAATGATTGCGCCTTCAACAGCCAAACCATCGTCCACACAGCTATAAAGTACATTATATTAGAAATACAATAGGAAACTGCTTTCGTTACTCCAAGTTCCTTGTCAAATGTAAAGTAATTGAAGTCATGTTTATAACGGTAATAAATATTCTATTTGCGTTATTGAGTACTCGTTACACTATATGCAACGTAATGTAATAAACTTTAACATCTATCTATCTATCTATCTATCTATCTATCTATCTATCTATCTATCTATCTATCTATCTATCTATCTATCTATCTATCTATCTATCTATATATATATATACGTATATGTACATATATTTGTTTATATATGTACACAGACACATACAACATTTGCGCACATTAAGACTAATTTATAGACAGACATAAATTCAGTATCGTTTCCATTTCCTCTTTTCTGAAATCTCTTATTTTACTTCGACCTTGATGAAATATTAATCCGAAACGTCATATCTTCTATTCCTTTCATTTGTGTATGTATTTTCATTGTGAATATGCTTCAAATGGTTGTTGTTTCGTTGCACATTTCTACTCTTATTTTTCACTAGATGAATTTCTTGCGGTTCACCTATGGCGGTTTATTATTTAAGCTTACGTCGATTCCTCCGTGGTGTTGTGTTGCATTTATGATAAAATAAATAACTATACAGGTGCCGGCGTGGCTGTGTGCTAAGAAGCTTGCTCCCAACCACTCGGTTCCGGGTTCAGCTCCACTGCGTGGCACCTTGGGCAAGTGTGTTCTACTATAGCCTCGGACCGACCAAAGCCTTGTGAGTAGATTTAGAAGACGGAAACTGAAAGAAGCCCATCGTATATATATATATATATATATATATATATATATATATATATATATATATATATATATATATATAACGGTAAGCTTTATGAAAATAAACAAAAGACGAAGGCAGGTGGAAACAAACGAACAATTGTATTAGTATGGCGCTCAGGAAATATAAATAAAACAAGTCTTTATTTATATATATATAGATATATATATCTATATCTATATATATATATATATATATAGATAAGATATAACAAATGGAGTGGTGGGTACCGAACGAGTGGAATTATATACGAAGGAAGGTTTGAAAATGCAATTTTAAAATATGTTTATTTACTTTACCGGTTTCACATCTTTGGAAAAGATTGTCAAAAGTAACATAGAAGTTTGGTTGCGTTAATTATTGGTGTTACACATTGCTACATTACATATATACAGTCTTTGGTAACAAGGACATGTTAAGGACATAAAAAAGTTTAACAAGTTCCTTAAAATATTGGGCACAAAAGATTACAACATGAATGATCATTCTCAGGAACATGTTTAAGATAGTTTCCAGGAGGAATTATTAAAAAGTTCAGTGGGATATTGGTATTGGTATTGTATCTGTATATTCAAACACGCACAGAATATTGGTTGACACAGAGTACTACAATGCATATATATATACATTCTTTGGTGACAAGAGCATGTTGAGAACATAAAAAAGTTTAACAAGTCCATTGAAATATTAGGCACAAAAGATTACAACAAATATATTATACATTCTCAAGATAATTTCCAGAAGGAATTATTAAAAAGTTCTGTGGAATATTGGTATACACGCACAGAATATTATGAGTTCAAAAAGGTTTACATTATAATAGTAGGGAAGCTAAAACTGACCTGTCCACCATGTTAACGTAAAAGAATATTATCTATTTCAAGGGACACTGCAGGTGTGTTTGGGTGGGGGAAGGAGGAGTAATGTGGAACTGAAAAGAATTTATCCTTTTTGTCTCTCCATCAAGCATCAATGATTTGGGGATTGGTTTTAGAGGTTAGGATGATGTGAGTGTGTGTGTCTTTGTGTGTGTGTATATACATATGTGGTGTGAATAGATGTGTCTGTGTGTTTGTAAAATCTG
>NW_021824755.1:10000-18937 GCF_006345805.1 Octopus sinensis | reverse complement strand
ATAGAAATAAGAAATAAGTGGAAATTTTACCGGTGAGTGTGTTACATTATAAGGCACCAAAAGAGGACATAATATGCTTCAACACACGAACTCACATAAAGAATCTTGCAAACCAAATCCAAAAACCGAAATTGTAAACTAATATCTATATTAATTTTACACATATATACATACCTACATATATATATATATATATATATATTTCTGAAAATTTCCTGAGCATTTTACACACACACACACACACACACATACACACACACACACATATATATATATATATATATATATATCTATATATTTCTGAGCATTTTCTTTCTTTTAACATTTTTCACTCCAATTCATCACCAAGGGAAATTCTTTTAGAAGTTGTTTGCTATGCGTATGTGTGTGTGAGAGTGTGAGGTGTGAGTATGTGTGCGTGTTGTATATGTGTATTGCGTGTGTGGTTTGTGCGTTTGCGTGAGTGCTGTGTGTGTGTGTTTGTATGTGAGCGTGCGTGCGTGCGTGTGCGCTGGGGCGCATGTGTGTATATAAGAAAAAGTAGACAAAATCCCAACGCGTTCATTCATGCAAGCTGAGATTCATGTTTGAAAGCATTTGTGCCTCTGAAGCAAACACTTAATTATTACATGAAAAGCCCAAACTAAAAGCAGTGAGAAATCTGCTAAAAGGAGAATAAATCCGTGTCAGAGAGAAGGCGCCGCGCTGGCAGAAACGTTAGCACGCCGGGCGAAATGCGTAACCGTATTTCGTCTGTCGGTACGTTCTGAGTTCGACTTTGTCCTTCATCCTTTCGGCGTCGATAAATTAAGTACCAGTTACGCACTGGGTCTATGTAATCGACTTAGTCCGTTTGTCTGTCCTTGTTTGTCCCCTTTGTGTTTAGCCCCTTGTGGTTAGTAAAGAAATAGGTATTTTGTTTGTCTATATGTTCTGAGTTCAAATTCCGCTGAGGTCGACTTTGCTTTCATCCTCTCAGGGTCGATAAATTAAGTACCAGTTACGCACTGGGTCGATGTAATCGACTTAATCCCTTTGTCTGTCCTTGTTTGTCCCCTCTACGTTTAGCCCTTTGTGGGCAATAAAGAAATAAGAATTGTTAGCATGCCGGGCAAATGCTTAGCGGTATTTCGTTTGTCGTTATGTTCTGAGTTCAAATTCCACCGAGGTTGACATTGCTTTTCATCCTTTTGGGATCGATGAATGTAGTACCAGTTGCGTACTGGGGTCGGTGTAATCGACTGGTCCCCTCCCCGAAATTTCGGGCCTCGTGCCTAGACTAGGAATATTTGTCGGAGAAGCAGTACTCGACGAGGTGCTTTACTTAGAGATCCGGGTGTCTATCTTGGTTGAAGCGTATGAGATCAGATTGAAAGTTCACAGTTTCGGAACTAGCGACATGTCGCAAGAAAGAAGCGCAAACCGGATTCTCCAAGCCGAGCCAACTGCATGAGACCAAAACCAAGGAACAGACCAAGAAGGAAAACGGTCGAATAATATCCATAGTCTTAGTTGGTGATGCTTAAAAATGTAACCGGAGATTCTAATGATGTTTGCTGCTGTTAGGACCCTACAGAGGAGGGGTACCTGAGGACACTATAATCACTATCATCCCACTAATAGTGGGCGGAGAAGAATAATGAATGGATGGTCGATGACAAGCATTAGATTATACGCTGTGAATTAGGGGAGACAACTGTGTACATGTTTCATAATTGGCCCTCAGTAGTTGAAGCTGAGCCAAAACGTAAATCTTAGAATCGCCTAGTGATTCCCAGAAATGTATAATTCATGGTGACAAATTACTCGTAATTACAGTTATTCGTCTAATTACGGTCAGTAACTGATAATTAATGAGTTACAGATACGGCTGCAAGCGAGAGATGCCATGCGTTTCTTCCGAGCGTTGTACAGAGCTGCAATCGTGAAAACATACATACAATTGTACATACGCACACAGTAAAGCTATAGTTAGGTGCATGGTTGTATAAATGCATGTTAAAGCAAACCGGAGACGTTGACAAATTCAAGAGTACGTGTGTACTTATACACACTTTTTGGTGACAAGGTAGTACGCACACATATACGTATTATATATGGAGTGGCTGTGTGGTAAGCAGCTTGCTTACCAACCACATAACCCCGGGTTCAGCCCCACTGCGTGGCAACTTGGGCAAGTGTCTTCTACTATCACCTCGTTCCGACCAGCGCCTTGTGAGTGGATTTGGTTGGCGAAAACTGAAAGAAGCCCGTCGTATATATATATATAATTTACAAGATAAGGGCAAAAGAAAAATTCTAATGCCAAAGATGCCGAAACAAAAATTGTCAATAACCATTATAATTTATGTGTCTCAAAACAAACCGATAGATATTTCTAAAAAATTCGTTATTACCGTATTGGTCCAATTTCGGAGTCAATTCATAAGAATTTTCTCCTCTTCAGCGGCAAATACGCGTTATATATATATGTATATATATATATATATATATATATAATTCTGAAAAGCAGGATGATACTAATAATATAGCATGAACAGGATAAGCTATTGATATTTTGCAAAAAATCTGTCAGCGGCCTGTCATAAGATTCGATCTCACATCCCTGAGATTACGCGCGAAGCACTTGACGCGTAATCACATTCATACGCCCTGCCACAGAACAGTAAACAAACGAGCAGCCACATTCACAAATGCATAACGCTGCTGCAAATATGGACATACACCTATACACACATATATACCCAGCCATACATACATACATACAAAGGTAAGCACGCATACATACATACACACAAAAATGCCCCATTGTTGATATTGAAAGTCCAATGAAGGAACATTGAATCTAGGTTAGAAACCGGATCTTTCTCTCTTGGCAAGAAATCTTGAAATAAAACTGAACAATGACATACATAGTCTTCGTGTATGTATACATATATATATATATACATATTATATATATATATATATATATATATATATATATAATATATATATATATATATATATATATATATATATATACATTAAATATACACGATGGCTTCTTTCCGATTCAGTCAACCAAATCCATTCACTAAGTTTTGGTCGACCAGAGGCAACAGTAGAAGACTCTGCTCAAGTGCCCACAGTGGGTCTGAACCCATTTGGTACACATAAAAACAATAACATGAAACTAAATTATCGCTCAATAATTTTTAGGAGAGAATTATTTATCAACTTTGGTAGGGAGGAGATTGACTTTCACTTAGAAGTTTCGGGTTTAATCACGCTATGATTTTGTTCCTTTTTGGAGGTTTTTTCACTGTAAAAATCCTTGGCATGTATTTTTTGTTTGTTTTTATTTCCGGTAGGGGGAGCAATATAGTGCTAATCATGTGTGGTCTGGCAGAACGGCGGAGAAACAGTTGTGTCGGAAGCAGGGCGAAGGGGAAGAGATCTTTCCTTTTTCTATGTTTCTGACGAAGAGCTCCACTCGAAACGTTAGACCCTCCTTCTTTCTTTCCTTTCCTGAGCGTCCAATAATACTATACTTGTTTCACGTCCTCGCGTGTTGTGTTTCTCTTTGTGTTTTCATGTTTGGATTAATATATATATATATATATATATATATATATATATAGATATATATATATATATATATATATATATATATATATATATAATATATATATATAATATATATATATATATATATCTACATTAAATATACACGATAGGCTTCTTTCCGATTCAGTCAACCAAATCCATTCACTAAGTTTTGGTCGACCAGAGGCAACAGTAGAAGACTCTTGCTCAAGGTGCCACACAGTGGGTCTGAACCCATTTGGTACACATAAAAACAATAACATGAAACTAAATTATCGCTCAATAATTTTTTAGGAGAGAATATATTTATCAACTTTGGTAGGGAGGAGATTGACTTTCACTTAGAAGTTTCGGGTTTAATCACGCTATGATTTTGTTCCTTTTTGGAGGTTTTTTCACTGTAAAATCTTTGGCATGTATTTTTTGTTTGTTTTTATTTCCGGTAGGTGGAGCAATATAGTGCTAATCATGTGTGGTCTTGGCAGAACGGCGGAGAAACAGTTGTGTCGGAAGCAGGGCGAAGGGGAAGAGATCTTTCCTTTTTCTATGTTTCTGACGAAGAGCTCCACTCGAAACGTTAGACCCTCCTTCTTTCTTTCCTTTCCTGAGCGTCCAATAATACTATACTTGTTTCACGTCCTCGCGTTGTTGTGTTTTCTCTTTGTGTTTTCATGTTTGGATTAACTATATATATATATATATACGCGCGCACACACACAAGTATGCACATAAATACAAAATGAGATGGAAAAAATAGTACTCGACTACCAAAGGTACAGGAATAGGCTTTTTTATTAAAGCTGCAAAAACTTCACAAAAAAAAATCTGTTACTCTAAATTTCACGTTTCCGTTCATCGGACAAGTCTGATTATTCGTCCGACGAACGGAAGCGTGAAACTCAAAGTAACGGTTCTTTGCGATGTTTTGGGGAATTGTATATTTATGTATGTATGTGTGTGTGTGTGTGTGTTGTGTGTGTGTGTGTGTGTGTGTGTGTGTGTCTGTGTATTTGTATATGCATTATGTTTGTATGTATGCATGTATATGCACATCTTTATATGTATATATGGTGGACTCCCCTTTTGTAGACCTCGAATAAATGTCCCACAACTTCTTTCTGAACAATTATAGGCGCAGGAGTGGCTCTGTGGTAACTAGCTTGCTTACAAATCACATAGTTCCGGGTTCAGTCCCACTGCGTGGCACATTGGGCAAGTATCTTCTACTATAGCCTTGGGCCGACCAAAGCCTTGTGAGTAGATTTGGTTGACGGAAACTGAAAAGAAGCCCGTCATATATATGTATATATATATGTATGTGTGTGTATATGTTTGTGTGTCTGTGCTTGTCTCCCCAACATCGCTTGACAACCGATGTTGCCGTGTTTACGTCCCCGTAACTTAGCTGTTCAGCAAAAAAAAAATGACCGATAGAATAAGTACTAGGCTTACAAAGAATAAGTCCTGGGGTCGATTTTGCTCGACTAAAGGCGGTGCTCCAGCATGGCCGCAGTCAAATGACTGAAACAAGTAAAAGAGTAAAAGAGTGAAACATGTGGTTGTATCTGTATATGCCTCCATGCGTACATTTATGCGTACACATCGACCGCTTGCTACTAAAGCTTTTTTTAATTCTCTCTGTTTATTTCCTCGTGTTCCTTTCTGTTCAAGAGCATAGGCTCGAAACGTAAAGGATTTTCTCACCTTACCGAGCATTAAACTAATACACCTGTTTGTTGCTTACGTCTTTCTTTTTTTTTTGTAAATTCCAACCACATATGTATATGTGTAAATGTATAAATATGTATGTGTGTATAAGCATAGACGTTTGTACTTCTATGTATAGCTAGGCATATATATCCATTTTATACATTTATCTATTTTATATGTATCTATCCTATACATTTTTATACATCTATATTTCCTTATAGACACATATGCCTTTGGTTTAAGTATTTGTATGCAATTTTATGTATGCATTCGTCTACATTCATGAAATATAAATTGCCTTACTAGAAACAGATTAGAAAACCATTATAAATATTTAAAGACGCATAGAGATCTTCCTAAAATACCGATTTTAAAACTTCGTGCTAGAAAGCTAATATCACCAACACCAAATTCGTGTTCAATTTGTCCTATGCTGAATGGCTAAATGTATTATATCCGAATGCTTTCTTGTATACCTAAAATTATCGCAAAAACCAGCCTTATATACAAAGAATATTGTGATCTGAATGTGACACATCTGTTGAATTTTTTTTTACTTCTTGCCATATCAAACTTCCCATATCAAACAAAAATAAATCTCTCACCATATAGGTTTTTATCAACCTGTACCCTACAGAAATATGACCCTTCTATTCCCACCCATCTTCATTTCCTAAGCAATTACATTCCTTTTCAATGAATACCACATCTGATCGTCATTCGCGTGACTCAGCCTATCAAAGGGATTTGCCAAAAGCAACCAAAGATTATCGCAGTCTGACGGATCTGAGAAAGCTGAAACTCCGATGTCACTGTCAAACGTTTCCTTGTAAAAGTTAATATTTACCTGTACCTATATCTATCTAACTACACACACACGCACATACACCTGCAAATGCACACACAAACACATGCACACACAAACACGTGCACACACACACTCACCACACATACACACATACACAGAAGCATGTGTGGAGGTGTGTATGTATGTATGTATGTATCTAGTTATTCGATTTTATTCCAAGAGTTCTTGCCAACAGAGAAGATGCCGGTTTCTAAGCTAGATCCAAGGCTCCTTCATTGGAATTGCAACATCATCAACGGGGTTTCTATGTATGTATGTATGTATGTATGTATGTATGTATGTATGTATGTATGTAAGTATGTATGTATGTATGTATGTATGTATGTGTGTGTGTGTATGCATGTATGTATGTATGTTTATATGTATGTATGTATGTATGTATGTATATGTATGTATATGTATGTATGCATGTATATGTATGTATGTATGTATATGTATGTATGTGTATGTATGTATGTATGTATGTATATATGTATGTATGTATGTACGTATGTATGTATCTACTCATTCAGTTTTATTTCAAGACGTCTTGCCAATAGAGAAAGAACCGGTTTCTAACCTAGATCTAAGGCCCCTTCATTGGAATTTTAACATCAACAACAGGGTTTTTATGTATGTGTGTATATATGTGTGTGTCTTCATGTTTCTGTTTGACCCCTCTACCGGTTGATAACTGGTGGTTTGTGTGTTTACGTTCCTGTAACTTAGAGGTTCGGCAAATAGGACAGATAGAACACGTACCAGATGTAAAATAAAGGAACAAAATAGTGGGATTGATTTGTTTTGATTAAAATTCTTCTCGGTGGTGCCCCAGCATGGCCGTCTTCTAATGACTGAAGCACGTACAAGATACAAAAATCAAAGATAGTGAGTGCGATAGAGTGAGAGGGAGAGTGTAAGGAAAAGAGAATGTTTAAGAGAGGCAGTGAAAAAAGGTGAGGAAACGTAAAATGGTGATAAATAAGAGAGGGCGATAATATGAAAGAGAGATGTAAGAGCGTACGAATGATTGTATGGAGCAGAGATAATGGGGAAAGATAGATAGATAGATAGATAGAGAGGAGAGAGGAGAGGGAGAGAGAGAAGGTGACAATGGAAAGAGTGTGAATATACGATCTAAGGCGTATATATGTTGTAATAACAGCACTTACATAATAAATATAATGTAATATCGAATACATGCATACATGTATAAATATGTATGCATATGTATATGTATGTATGTATATATATATATGTATGTATATATATATATATGTATATATATATATATATGTTAATAAAATAGAACATATGCATATATATAAACATATATGTACGTACCTACCTCTACATGTACATATACACGCATATATGTGTACAGGACACCAAAAAGACGTCGAACACATAGAGAGACGAAAAACATAGACACAAACCAAGGAACAGGACAAGCAAAAAAGAAAAAAAAAAGAGATACAGGACAATAAGCACAACGAAAAATCCCCTTCTTCAGTCGCTAAGGTTTCATTATATATATATATATATATATATATATATGTTAATAAAATAGAACATATGCATATATATAAACATATATGTACGTACCTACCTCTACATGTACATATACACGCATATATGTGTACAGGACACCAAAAAGACGTCGAACACATAGAGAGACGAAAAACATAGACACAAACCAAGGAACAGGACAAGCAAAAAAGAAAAAAAAAAGAGATACAGGACAATAAGCACAACGAAAAATCCCCTTCTTCAGTCGCTAAGGTTTCATTATATATATATATATATATATATATATAGATACATATATATACATACATATATATACATAAAAAAATATATATACATATATATAAAATATTATTCGAGACAAAATTATTTATACATATATATATATATACACATAAGAACGGAAGTGTTACGGAAGAGATCTGGGCTACATATGTTTCATACACATATATATATATATATATGTGTGTGTGCATGTGTGCGTGTACATACATACATATACACGTACATACATGCATATATACATGCATGAATACATGCACACGCATGAACAGAAAGTCATAAACATCAAACATCTACCGCCATCTGTAGAGTGTCTCGTGTGAAATTTAAACACCCACGCTCATAATTAACCAAATACTTTCAGAACACCAACAGTGGTGGTGATTATGACGGTGCTGTCTTAACAGTGTGGAGGTGATGGTGGCGATAGTGATGCTGATGGTGTAGCTGGTGGTGGTGAAACTGGTGGTGGTGTTGGTGATGATTGTGAATGGTTGTGATGGCTGTGGTTGCGCTGGCGGTGATAACGGTGTGTTGTGGTAACAGTATAGAGGTGGCGGCGGCTGTGGTGATTGTGGTGTTGCTCTTTTCACAGTGGTTACGGTGGTAGTAGCGGTGATGGCCACCACCACCACCATCACTACCACCACCATTATCACCATCACTACTACCACCATCACCACCATCATCACCATCATCTAGTCTTAATTCATCATCATCATCACCACCACCACCATTATCCCCCCACCATCATCATCATCACTACCACCACCATCACCACCACCACCACCACCATCATCTAGTCTTAATTCATCTAATCCGAAAGAATGAACGGCAAACTCAATCCCCGGCGGAATTTGAACGCAGAACCTTAATAAGACGGACGAAATACCGCTGAGCATTTTGTCCGGCGCGAAAACGATCCTGCTTACCCACCGCTTTGCTCTTGCTTTTAATGCTGATTTCAAATTCTAGCACTAGGC
>NW_021824755.1:2500-7500 GCF_006345805.1 Octopus sinensis | reverse complement strand
TGGTGGTGGTCGTGGTGGTGTCGGCGGTGGTCGTGATCCAGGTGGTAGTAGCAATAGTAACAGTGACGTTTTGTTGGTAGTAGTAGTAGTAGTAGTAGTAGTAGTAGCAGCAGCAGTAGTAGTAGTAGTAGTAGTAGTAGTAGTAGTAGTAGTAGTAGTTGTAGTAGTAGTGGTGGTGGTGGTGGTGGTAGTAGTGTCAAACCACCTAAGGGCTGGCATTGTTATTGTTTCTAAACGCCTTAATTAATAGCTGAGAAGATCAAAGTTAATTAATGTGTGTCCATAGCAGCTCTGTGCCATGATCTCTGAGCCAATTGATACAGATTGCTGCCGATGTTGTTGTTGTTGTTGTTGTCATTGCTGCTGCTGCTGCTGCTGCTACTGCTGCTGGTTTTGTTTTTGTGCGTTAGTGCTTTGATACGTTATTGCTGTTGCAGTTGTTGTTGCTGTTGTACTGGTATATGTTTGTGCACGTGCATGTGTATACATGTGCGTGAATTTGTGTTTATGTGAATGTATGTATAAATGTATGTATGTATGTGTCTATGTGTGTGTGTATGTCTACATATGTATGTATGTATGTATGTATGTATGTATGTATGTATGTATGCATGTATAGGTGTGTGTACATATGAGTATTTGTATGTGTATGAATATATGTGTGCGTATATATATATATGTGTGTGTGTGTGTAAGTATGTGTATGTGTGTATGTGTATGTACATGTAGCGTGTATGTATGTGCTTGTGC
The DNA here is from genome assembly GCF_006345805.1 of Octopus sinensis. Lineage (NCBI taxonomy): Eukaryota > Metazoa > Mollusca > Cephalopoda > Octopoda > Octopodidae > Octopus > Octopus sinensis. The sequence continues at coordinate 6,750 of NW_021824755.1, read as the reverse complement.
CGTGTTTGTCTGTATAAGCGTATGTATATGTAGGAGTATTTACGTGTGTATGTATATTTGAATGTATGTATGTGTTTATGTGTGTGTGAGCGTGTGTGTTTATTTAACGTATATTTAGAAGAACTAGTATGACCTTTTGGTTAAGATGTCAATTTTCCAACAATTGGTGCAGGTTTCAATCCAGTATCTTAGCGTGGCACCTTGGCCAAGTATCTTCTACTATAGCCTTAGTTGTCAAACATTTAAACCAAATTTTCTCAAAACAACTTGTCCGACCGTCCCATAGGCCTCCCCTTTGAGAAAAAACTGATTTAACCTAAATTTGAGACACCAGCAAAAGAAGAAATAAAGATAGACGTTTTTTTCTGTTCCAAAGAAAAACGATTTTATTCATACAAATATGCAACCGAAGAGTTTAAAGTACCAGTAATGATAAGGCTGTTGACTGGGAGAACACAAACATGGTTTAAACAGTAAGCTTGGCAGGAAAGAAATGTGCCTTTAAGCAGTACAAAAACAATAAAAAAAGGAAGGTGCAGTTATGTGCAGGTTGACGGAAGGAAAGCACGTTCCCACGGCTTTATCGATCGCATTCTCACCTGGAATCGATTTCTGTAATTTTTTCAAGACCTATACATGCCCTGATACCGTCCGTATCTACATATCAATTTTGAGCGCAATCGAATGAAGGATGCCCGAGATCCTAGAAGACACACAAACAGACGGACAGAACGAATTTTATATAATAGATATGGTAGAAAACAATGGTAGAAAGAAATTACTACACTTTACAAACACACACACGCACATATATGTACATATACGTGTACACATATATCTCTTTCACTATGTATATATGTACACACATACACGCACACGTATACACACAAGCACACCGCGCACACAGACACAAACATACACTCACCACATAATACACACATATTCACATCTAACACATGTCCTTATAAGTAACATGGCAGAATCCAACATCGGCTGGATCAACTATCATTCACCTTAGGCACATATGAAACGCTTGGAACAGTCGTTTTGGCGCTGCCGTTTTGGCGCTGCCGTTTTGGCGCTGCCGTTTTGGCGCTGCCGTTTTGGCGCTGCCGTTTTGGCGCTGCCGTTTTGGCGCTGCCGTTTTGGCGCTGCCGCTTTGGCGCTGCCGTTTTGGCGCTGCCGTTTTGGCGCTGCCGTTTTGGCGCTGCCGTTTTGGCGCCGCTGTTTTGGCGCCGCCGTATTGGCGTTGCTGATTCGACCGTGACCAATTTGACATCAGACGTTTCAATATTACCTTCTTTATTTCTCTCTCTCTCTCTCTCTCTCTCTCTGCTTATGTATTTGAGCATCTATTTATATTTAAATGTATGTGTAATAACACTCTCTCGCCCTTTCTATTTCTCTGTGTATATTTTTACATCAGGGCGCTTGTTAGTGTGTTTGCCTACAGTGCCGAAACGTATTGACCCCAAGACAAACTGAATTTCCAGTCCACTGAACCAAATCGCCAGCGTCTAAACAGCGGCGTCCAATTGACTTATTTCCACCTCCTGCTATATAACTTGGTTATTCGGCGCTCTAGAAATGTGACAACCTTGGTAACAGAAATACTGTCCCATCATGTAACAGAGGAGCAGCGTCAGCTGTGTATAATCATGAGCTGTCTTTAATCAGCCTGAATTATTTTGGCACCAAAGACAGTTAATTCTGCCTATTGCCAGGAGTCCTTTAAGGTAACACGCGGAACAGATTTGATGCAGATAGACAGAAAGTGGGTTTGTTTTTCTTTTAATATTTTTAAAAAATCTACTTAAAATCTACAGGAGTGGCTGTGTGGTAAGTAGCTTGCTAACCAACCACATGGTTCCGGGTTCAGTCCCACTGCGTGGCATCTTGGGCAAGTGTCTTCTGCTATAGCCTCGGGCCGACCAATGCTTTGTGAGTGGATTTGGTAGACGGAAACTGAAAGAGCCTGTCGTATATATGTATATATATATATATATATATATATGTATGGTGTGTGTGTTTGTGTGTCTGTGTTTGTGCCCCTAGCATTGCTTGACAACCGATGCTGGGTGTTTACGTCCCCGTCACTTAGCGGTTCGGCAAAAGAGACCGATAGAATAAGTATTGGGCTTACAAAGAATAAGTCCCGGGGTCGATTTGCTCGACTAAAGGCGGTGCTCCAGCATGGCCGCAGTCAAATGACTGAAACAAGTAAAAGAGTAAAAGAGTAAAGAGAGTAAATAAGGTAACTGACCAACACGTGAAGGCTTCAGACCCAAAACCGGAAATAAGCACATGCAATGAAGAAGCATTATTAGCGGAAAAAATAATTTGAAATTCAAAACCGAATTGAAAGAAATGCCATACAGGATTGCTTGAACGCATTTAAAGCATTTAATTACTCCAATTCTGCAGGTTTAAAGAGGTGCAAAATGTAAAAACATAAAAAGTTACTGTCAGGTTACCAAAGTAAAGAATATTCTGAAAATTTGTTTGTGACTGTACATTCAACGAAAAATCTATGAACAACATTATAAGGAATTCCTGAGTGAACAATAGATGCAGTGAGTGTCATTGGAAGAACAAATAAATGCCACCCGTTCCTTAAGTAACAGATCACGGTCTTGACGGGATTCTAGATGAGATCTATTAACGTGAGAATGAATCACCATCAACAAGTCATCAGGCACTGTTTCTGCTCGACTGATCACGCGAAGTGGGGTGTACCAGTTAGCCGCAGAGGTGCAACCACTATTAACAACTTCGTGATGGAAGCAAATCAGATTGTGGCAACCACAGATGAATCGAGCTTTTTTTTTCTTTTTTTTTTCAACGCTTGTAAATATACTGACTTGTGGACGCGCAATGGCCCAGTGGTTAGGGCAGCGGACTCGCGGTCGTAGGATCGCGGTTTCGATTCCCAGACCGGGCGTTGTGAGTGTTTATTGAGCGAAAACACCTAAAGCTCCACAAGGCTCCGGCAGGGATGGTGGTGATCCCTGCTGTACTCTTTCACCACAACTTTCTCTCACTCTTACTTCCTGTTTCTGTTGTACCTGTATTTCAAAGGGCCGGCCTTGTCACTGTATGTGTCACGCTGAATATCCCCGAGAACTACGTTAAGGGTACACGTGTCTGTGGAGTGCTCAGCCACTTACAAAATTAATTTCACGAGCAGGCTGTTCCGTTGATCGGATCAACCGGGTCCCTCATCGTCGTAACCGACGGAGTGCTTCCATCCATCCAAATATACTGACTAGAATACTGCACAATCGATTCTTCTCATTATCGGAGACTCGCCTCCTTGAATTTCAGTTTGGTTTTCAGCCTTCCAGCTTTACTAATTGGCAGGATTTTCTGTGCGTGCCAAGTACAGGCGAATTGTTATGCAGGAAAACAAACCATTGCATATGTCTTTTTCATTCTGACCAAGGCATTCAATTCCGTAAATAGCCAAGTTCTATGGAAGCTGCTCATGGAACTTATCAGCCAACAACAATCCATTGCCATAGCAGTTTCTGTAGGGTAATATGGAAGATAAAATATGGTACCGATTAAGAGATTGATTTCATGTGAAACCTAGAGTAATGTGGGGCTGGGTAATTGGCACAACTCTCTTTTCCATCTTTATCTCTCTCTCCCTCCCTCCCTCTCTCTCTCTATGTCTGTCTGTCTGTCTGTCTCTCTCATTATGAACAACCAACAACCTGACAAGTAGATTTAATATCGCAAAAGTGAGAAGATATTCAATCAAGGCGGACTGTACGAGAACGAAGTGCATAATTACATTTCATCCATCCATCCATCAATTTCCTCTCCTGATCCTCAATATTGTTGAGAGGGTCGTGAAGTGGGTGGGGCCTCGAGCATCTCCCACATAGGGTCTTATCAGAAGAAGCGGTCATTATATTCCCATAACTTCATTCGTATATGCGCGTGTCACGCTCTCTCTCTGTGTCTACCAGTCTGTGTGTGTGTGTGTGTGTGTGTGTGTGCATGTCTCTCTCTCTCTCGCTTTATGTATATGTATGTATACATATAAGGGACGGGCCACCTTGGTGACAGGGTAGGCAGTGCCTACGTTGAATAATATAGATCAAAAGCAACATTTTCCTCTTATGGCAAAATATGCACCTAATTCAATAAAATTATGAAGGTTACTCTGATTATTATGTATAAAATACAAAATATCGTATCATTTATAGATTAGGTAGGCATAATTCGCCTCTGACTTTCAGTCT
>NW_021824754.1:0-18208 GCF_006345805.1 Octopus sinensis | reverse complement strand
GACGTCTTATTGTAACTGAACAAACATCTATTTACTCCGCATCTCTAAACATGTGGTATATATTTAAAATACGTATTTGTGTTTATATTTGTGGATATGGTTATTTAGGCATCTTCATGCATGACTGTTGATGTTGTTGTTCAATCTCAAGTCAGCCGTGACTGAACAGGACCCAAAATAAAACAATTCCAGCAAAGTTTATCAGCGCATTACATGCCTAACTTCACTATCAAATGTCCTTCTATTCTAAGAATAGAAATTTTGATTCACTGTTGTTACTAGCAACTGGTGTAACTACGTAGAGGTTCGATATGCATGTATGTATGTATTTATGTATGTATGTATGTATGTATGTACCGTAAATCTTCGAGTATAATCCGCATTTTCCCCCAAAATTTAAAGGTCAAAATCCCTAGTGCGTACTATATACGAGGTTAAAGATGAAAGATATTTTCTAAGCAATGTCCGAGTCTCTATTTGCTGTCCGGCAATGTTTATTCAGACGCATTTTGTGATGTTGGGCGCGAAAATACCTTAAGCCAAGCCTGGAAGCAATGAAGAGCCATATATAACTTGCAGTAAGCAACATTTATTAAAATAAAAGTATTCAGAACACAGAATAACATGTAACAAAAACAATTTGTAAACATATTTACATTCCCATATAACAGTTAAGAACATCACCATTATTGTATTACGCATGCGCGGAAGTGTTTGTTCGACTGGGTGCTGCTGGCTTAATTACGCACGACTCAAGTTAGAGAAGGGATGCGTATTATACACAAGGTTTAGGTTTTTCAGAGGTACAACCCCCTAAAAATCCCCTGTGTATTATACTCAAGGGCGGATTATACTCGAGGATTTACCGTATGTATGTATGCATGCAAGTATATTTTTCTGGCTTTTGAGTTGTTTCAATCATTGGACTGCGATCATAGTCGAACACCAATTTGAATCGATTCTAATATTTATTATTTCTAAGTCGAGTACTTATCCTATCAGTCTTTTAATTTTTTTTATCGAACTGCTATCATAACCAACACCGATTGTCAAGCGTTGGTGGTGGTGACAAAAGTCTGGCACTCCGTCAGCTGCGACGACTAGTGTTCACGTTGATTCGATCAACGGAACAGCTTGCTCGCGAAATGGAAGTGCAAGTGGCTGAGTACGCCACATACATTCTTATCCAGCGTGACACGGAATATGACGAGGCTGGCTCCTTTCGAATTGCAGGTATGACTCATTTTTGCTAACTGAGTGGACGGCAGCAACGTGAAATAAAGTGTCTTGCTCAAGGATGTAACGCGCTGCCGGGGATCATATTCATGACCTTATGACTGTGGGATGAATGTCTTAACCACTAAGCCACACGCCTTCACAAACACACACATACACACACACACCCACACGTGCACGCATGTACATACACGCACGCACGCTTATACACACGCACGCACACACACACACACACATACACGCAGAGACAAGCAAGCACGGAGGAACGCACACATATGCACACACAACTCACGCATACACATACATGCATTCACGCACGCACGCATACACACACTTACAAACGTGTACTCACACACATACACACGTGTACATACACACATGCAGACGTGTACACACACACATACAAACGTGTACACACACACATACATATGCGTACACACACATACACACGTATATACACATACATACAAACGTGTACACACACAAATACACTCGCGTACACACACACATACACACGATGGGCTTCCAAACAGTTTCCTTTTACCAAATTCACTCACAAGGCATTAGGCGGCCCTTGGTTTTAATAGGAGACATGCCCAAGTTACCGTGCAATGGAATTGAACTTCTTAACCACACAGACATGCCTACGCCTATGTGTGTGTGTGTGTACGTGCGTCCTCGTGCATAAGTGCGTGTGTATGTGTGTGTATATGAGTGTGTGTGTCTGTATGTGTGTGCGTGCTTGTGTTTGTATGTGTATGTGTACGTGTGTGTATGTGTGTGTATATGTATATGTACGTCGTCCGTCCTTGTGCATAAGTGTATGTGTATGTGTGCGTGAATGTGTGTGTGTATGTGTACGTGTGTATATATATGTGTGTGGTGTGCGCGTGCTTGTGTTTGTGTGTGTATGTGTGTGTGTGTATGTGTATATGTGTGTGTGCGTGCGTGCGCGTGTGTATGTGTGTCTGTCTGCCCGTCCCCATCCGTCCATCCTAAGGTACCGGTAACAATCTCTGTCGGATATCGGCGAAACAGTTTGACCAATGATAGAGGTTTTTTTACTGTCTCAAGACTGTCTCGAAACTTTCTTTCGTTTTACAAATACGCATGCGCATTTATCTTGGCATATTCATCATCTTTATATCCTTTGAGACTGTTGAAAGCAGGTCAAGGCTGTTCTTCGTATCGCTAACATTTTTTTGGCATATCATATACTTTCAGGTTGTCTACAAAGAGCTTACGTGTCAATTGGTGTTCTTGTCTTCCTGTGAGCCAATTCCGTACCGTTCCGATTTCCTGAACAAATAAATAAATAAACGATTGATAAGCAAATAAATAAACAGAATGATAAGAAGGCTCTTTGCCAGTATAAACAACAGCAGAGAGAGAGTGTCTCCTTGTGATACACCGCAGTGATAATTCACACTTCACTATATCAAAAACAATGCAGTTACTTCCTGGATCTATCTTTAGGTCTGGTGGCTTAGGATGAAGTCTATGGTCCTGGTTATGATCTGGTGGATGGGTGGGGTGGGGTGGGGTGGGGTGTGGGGGCTTAGCAAGTCGAAGGGACGGACATTCGCAATGGAATGAAATGTTTTCTGCTTTGGGTTTTTTTTGTTGTTGTTTTTTTTCTTTCTATTTTTGTATTTCAGCCAGACAGCATCTGAATTCCTGCTCTGTTGTCTCATCTTTAATATCAAAATTTCGATGATTAGTAAGTTGCTCAGCACATGATGGATGTATATGGTGGTGGAGGTAGTGTTTATAGAGTTGTTGTGATGGTAGTGGTGATGGTATTGATGATGTTGATGTTTGTGTTGGTGTGTTGGTGTTCGCGGAGCTTGTGGTAAATATGCCGTTACTGTCGATGGTGGATGGGTTATTAGCGTTGGCAGTGCTTGTAACCATGGAGGTGGTGGTGGTAGTGGTGGTGGTGGTGGTGGCTATGGTGGCGGTGGTGGTGTTGGCGGTGGTGTTGGCGGTGGTGGTAGCGGCGGCAGCGGTGGTGGTAGCGGCGGCAGCGGTGGTGGCGCTGGTAGTTTTGGTGATGGTTTTGGTGGTGTTGAGTGTGTTGGTGGTGGCGAAGGTATTGTTGACGGTTGCTGGTTGGCATTGCGGTGTTGGAACCTTTGTCGTTGTTATGGTTGTTGCTGCTGCTGTGGTCTAAGGCGTCCCAATCGTGACCATCGCGTCTTTTATAGGTATAATGTATCATCACCCACATTATGCTCTGTGTCCATGCATTTATAAGAGGATAGGATGTGGTTGAGGGAAATTTGGCTGCTATATCTACCAAGTCGAGGTTGCGATCATTTTATTTCTGGTGATATTAATGGTAATAGTGATGACGACGACGATGATGATGATGATGACGATGATGACGACGACGGCGATGATGATAATGATGATGGCGATGATGATGATGACGACGATGATGATGATGATGACGACGACGACGATGATGATGATAAATCGTGTGTATGTGTGTACATATGTGCGTATGTGTGTGAGCATTTGTGTATGTCTGTACATGAGTGTGTGTGCGCGTGTGTTTGTGTGTGTGTGTGTGTGTGTGTGTATAAATATGTGCATGCGTGTTTATGTGTGAGTGTGTGTGTGTATGCACGCGTGTATGTGCGTTCGTTTGTATCCATATGCGTACATATGCATGTATGTATGCGTGTGCGTGTGTGTGCGTGGTAAGAACCTTTTTACTAATCACATGGCTCCGGGTTCAGTCCCACTGCATGGCACTTGGGCAAGTGTCTTCTACTATAGCCTCGGGTCGACCAAAGCCTTGTGAGTGGATTTGATAGACGGAAACTGAAAGAAGCCCGTCTATATATATATATATATATATATATATATATATATATATATATATATATATATGTTTGTGTGTGTGTGTGTATGTATGTATGTGTGTTGTGTGTGTATATGTATTTAGGAGTGTGCCTTTGTGTCTGTGTTTGTCCCGCCACCCCATCGCTTGACAATCGACGTTGGTGTGTTTACGTTCCCGTAACCTAGCGGTTCGACAGAGGAGAGTGATAGAATAAGTACCATGATTACAAAGGATAAGTCCTGGGGTCGATTTCTTTGACTAAAATGGCTCCAGCATGGCCCCAGTCTGAGACAAGTAAAAGAGTATATGTATGTGTACATATGCATGTGTATGTGTGTATGTGTACATATGTGTGTATCTGCGTGTTCATATGTGAATGTGTTTGCTCACGTGTGTATGTGTGTGTGTGTTAGAGAGAGAATGAGAGAGAGAGAGAGCCCGTGCATGTATTCACACGGGAGTGCCTGTGTATATATATCTATGCACGTACCTGTATATACGCATGTGCATACGTGGGTGTACGTGTGTTTATGTGTTTATAATATGTGTGTGTGTGAGTAAACATACGTGTGTGTGCGCACGCATGCGTATGTGTGTGTGCATGTGTGTGTGTGCATGTGTGTGTGTGCCTGTGTGCATGTGTGTATGTGTGCGTGTGTGTGTGTATGTGTGCGCGCGTGTGTATGTGTGCGTGTGTGTGTTGTGTGTGTGTACGTGTGTATGTATGAGTATGTGTGCGTGTGTCTGTGTGCACATGTTATTCGTTGCCAGGGTTAGGGTGTATCTGTATGTGTGCGCGTGCGTGTGTATGTGTGTGACATATGTGTGTGCGTGAGTACGTGCGTGTGTGCGTGCATATGTATGTGTATGAGTATGTGTGCGTGTTTGTGTAAGTGTGTGTGTACGTGCATGTGTATGAGTATGCGTGCGTGTTTGTGTAAGTGTGTGTGTTTGTGTGTGCGTGCGTGTGTATGTGTATGAGTATGTGTGCGTGTTTGTGTAAGTGTGTGTGTATGTGTGTGCGTGCATATGTATGTGTATGAGTATGCGTGCGTGTTTGTGTAAGTGTGTGTGTTTGTGTGTGCGTGCGTGTGTATGTGTATGAGTATGTGCGCGTGTTTGTGTAAGTGTGTGTGTTTGTGTGTGCGTGCATATGTATGTGTATGAGTATGTGTGCGTGTTTGTGTAAGTGTGTTTGTGTAAGTGTGTGTGTGCACATATGTTATTCGTTGCCAGGTGTTGGAGTGGAGGCGGGTAGCAGGAGGAGGAACTATATAAATCTCTGCGGTGTTTCGTTTCAGTCTTCTTGGTTTTTAAGCAATGAGGAAGTTTCGCAGAAGATTCTTACAGACAAAGACACGTCGGCATGCGAGTTATATTTGTAAACCCTATAAATAAACCCTTGTCGTTGCCTCCACTCACCTCCTCTGCTCATACCTCCACTCACCTCCTCTGCTCATACCTCCACTCACCTCCTCTGCTCATACCTCCACTCATTCCTTCCTTCACTCACTCACTCACCCACTCGCTTGCTTACTCCACCTACGTGTTGCGTGGTGAATGAACAAGTAAGACAGCAAGGCATTTAATTTCTAATCAAATGTAGATTCCGCATTGCTAACCCTTACAAATATCGCAGAAATTTCGGCCAATGACGGAGTTCCTAAGCCCTACTTTCATATTTAAAGTTTCCCCTTGGTGGGTTTTCCAAAAATCCGCAGAAAAAAAAAAACAATGAAAAATAGATTGCTGTAACCCTTGTGATACTAACCCGACAGTGGCCGTTTTGGTTCTACGATACAAACTTTTCGGACAAACATGTTTACTTCAGGCATTTATCTTCTTTATTTTTCTCTTAGCGAAGGCGGAGGTATTGTTTTCAGTCGTGTTTGTCTGTGGATAAGATATCTCAAGAACCGCTGGATAGATTCGAATGACACTTTCAGGGATGTTTGGCCTCATAACTGGCACGAACTGATTAGATTTTGGGATCGATCTGGTACCGGACAAGCATTCTGGAGTATTTTTCCTGTTTTGCTTTTACTTAATTTTTGATAGTAGTCGGGTTCGTTTTTAGTATTCACATTTGTGAGAGCAATCGAGTTTATTTCAGATATTCTCATTTTCAAAATCATCTTTGGCTAATCGTAGAGATGAGGTTGGTATTGCCTTAGCGGATGTTTGCGCTCTCTGAGTGCTCGCGTTTACTTATATATTTATTTGGCAGTTGCTAGGTCTCCCTAAAATTTGACGGACGAACAATCATCACAGACGAACTACCATAAATGTATAGTTCAAATATACACAAAAAACAAAAGGCGAAGACACGTGAGGGAATACAAACAAGTCTATTAGTTTGACGTTCGGGAAAAATGGGAAGGTCTTTGACGTTTCGTGCCTACGCTCTTCGACAGAAAGGGATGAGAGAGGGAAAATGAAGAGAGAACGAAGAAACGGAGAGAGAAAAAATGTGTAGAGATCAACGATTTAACGAGTGTGTGTGGATGTGTAGTGCGGAGTCGGCTTCTTAACCACATGGTTCCGTTTTCAATCCCACTGCCGTGGTACGTTAGGCATGTGTCTTCGAACTATAGCCTCAGGCCAACCATAGCCTTGTGACAAGATTTGGTACATAGAATTGAAAGAAAATGTTTAAATTGGTGTGTCCTCGTCTTTCATTGGTGTAATCGTGATATTCTGGTGATCTGATGAGCTTTGTAATTATACAATTGTTTTGTACAATGCATAGCATGCATATTAGAGCAAATATGTAAAATAATTTATGTTGCATTAAAATTATTATAATACGGAAGGGAGAAATCTGAGTATCTAAGTAACGATACCGCCCAAGTATTTACAGCCTTCACTAGATTCGAATCATTTAGTTCTGACTTCATTAGCTTCCTCACTCTTCTGATATACTCCTCAATTTTCGTTTTCATTTCTATAGTTAGTACTCTGTCAGATTCTAATACTCCTACATACTTATAAATCTCTCCTCCTTTCAAAGATTTTAATGTCCGGCCATCTGGTAATTGGATGTCTTCACTGTTGACTACCTGTCCCCTTTTCATGGCTAATGTTGCATCCTTATCTATGCCAAATTCCACGTCTGTATCTTGGCCGAAGAGTTTTACAGTCTTTATTAAGGAACCTGTCTCTTTTTCATTCTTACTAAAAGGCTTCAGATCGTCCACGTAGAGCAAATGGTTAATTTTTCCCTTGCTATTTCTGAACAGTTACCATGCCTTTGTCTTCCTTAATACCAAACTGAGGTGGATTAAAAGATAAGACAGATGTTAAGGGGGATACCGAGTCTACTTGGAAAATTCCTCTCTTGACATTAACTTACCTTAAGACTGTGTCACCTGAGTAGAGATTTACTTTCCATTTCTTCATGCTAAAGCTTATTAATTCCCGTATGTTGTCAGCAATACGGAATATACTCAAACATTCACTTATCCATGAGTGTGGGATTATGCATAGGCTTTCTTATAATCCATCCTTGAATCTTATAATCTCTCCATTAGTATTATTATTATTATTATTATTATTATTATTATTATTATTATTATTATTATTATTATTATTATTATTAAAATATGTATTTAAAAATTAATAAATAAATAAATTCATGGATGGATGTTATTTTCACAGCGATAGTGCTCTTCTCAGTACATGAGCCGTTCCAGTTAATACGATTTTTTGCACTTCCTGTAGGGATGGTAAGCCTGGAATCATTTTCAAATAGGTTTCAGTACCTTTTTTTATCATTCCTAGAGATCCTACAATCACTGGTACTGTAGTCGCCTTGAGATACCACATTTTTTCAATTTCCATTAGCATTAGTTCCCATTATTATTATTATTATTATTATTATTATTATTATTATTATTATTATTATTATTGAGTGAGAGAGCAGCGCATACCCTCAAACTGACACTAGAGTACAAATATACGAAGCCCAATATACCCATCATGACTACGCGTCTGGTAAGGGTACACCAGGCACATGCATCACAACCATATGTGCGCGACATAGTGATCTCATGTCAAGATAAACAGCACATGACCTTGCAGGTGGGACCCAGTTAGACTTTTCTTCAGGTCGAGTAGCCTATCCCACACTTCTGTGTGGGCCCTGAATAAGGTTTGTTTAAAGGTGATGAACAAAACACCTATGATTCCAGAAGCGAATAATTAAAATCCCAAAGAATCCCTCTCAAGACATGGCTATGATGCTCCCCCACTACTTCTGTTCGTGATCAGAGATGCACATATCGTCAGCCACTAAGGGACATGCTCAACTGGTTAAGGTCAAACAACTGACAAGCAAATCTGTGGTATTGAACAGAAATTTGCTGTAGCCCATCTTTTATACCAAGACAAAACAATAACACTTCCAATCAGTTAAGATCAAAAGCCATGAGATTAATATTATTACTACTACTACTACTACTACTACTACTACTACTACTACTACTACTACTACTACTACTACTACTACTATAATATTATTATTATTATTATTATTATTATTATTATTATTATTATTATTATTATTGAGTGAGAGAGCAGCGCATACCCTCAAACTGACACTAGAGTACAAATATACGAAGCCCAATATACCCATCATGACTACGCGTCTGGTAAGGGTACACCAGGCACATGCATCACAACCATATGTGCGCGACATAGTGATCTCATGTCAAGATAAACAGCACATGACCTTGCAGGTGGGACCCAGTTAGACTTTTCTTCAGGTCGAGTAGCCTATCCCACACTTCTGTGTGGGCCCTGAATAAGGTTTGTTTAAGGTGATGAACAAAACACCTATGATTCCAGAAGCGAATAATTAAAATCCCAAAGAATCCCTCTCAAGACATGGCTATGATGCTCCCCCACTACTTCTGTTCGTGATCAGAGATGCACATATCGTCAGCCACTAAGGGACATGCTCAACTGGTTAAGGTCAAACAACTGGCAAGCAAATCTGTGGTATTGAACAGAATATTTGCTGTAGCCCATCTTTTATACCAAGACAAAACAATAACACTTCCAATCAGTTAAGATCAAAAGCCATGAGATTAATATTATTACTACTACTACTACTACTACTACTACTACTACTACTACTACTATACTACTACTACTACTACTACTACTATAATTATTATTATTATATTATTATTATATTATTATTATTATTATTATTATTATTATTTCCTTTCTGCTATAAGCACAAAAACCTGAGATTTGGGGGTAAGAAGGATAGTCGATTACATCGACCCCCCCACCCGTGCTCGACTGGTACTTATTTCATCGACCTCCACCCCCGAAAGAATGAAAGGCAAGGCCAACCTCGGCGGCATTTTGTCCAGCGGAACGAACGATTCTGCCAGCTCGCCACCATTATATACGACAAAGAGGTTGTATGTATGCATGTATGTAATTATAATTTGTTCTCTGTCTCACATACACAGGTCTAATCAACACTGAGCTTCAACACTTACATTTTTACAAGCAGTCACACCCTATAATAACCATTAATTAACACGTATTACGGAAAGGATATCTCAAATTAATGAGAACCCCGCTCTCTTCAAAATTCTCTACTCCACTACACAACCATCCAACAACATGTCAACACCTATAACACGATCGTTAATAGGTTTCTCTTTCCATCTGCGTAATATTAGTGTGTTTTTGCCCTAAACTAGTGCCCTAACAAGAGTATGTATTACACCTTTACTCAGGTAACACCGTTCGTTTTCCGCGCAAGCAGTATGAAAGCTGATAGGTCTCTGTGTTCAACTGACGAACTGATTCGAAAATGCGATCGGGTCGACACGAACTAGGTTAATGGACTCGCCAGATGTAGAAGTAATTAATAATACTATTAAAACATATATAACTACCGACATGCATGTATACATACATTCGTATATATACATTCGTATGTATATACGTACGTAGTTACATTCGTACGAACATACCTACATACATATATACAAACGCACATCCATCCATCCATCCATCCAACCATCCATCCATCCATACATACATACATAAATACGCGCACACATACATACATACATACATACATACATACATACATACATACATACATACATACATACATGCATGCATGTATGCATACATTCCGGAAGTTTATCATTCAAATATATATGAGCATATCTAGATATGTAACTATATGCTTGAGAATACATACATAAAGTATACAAATCTGCACATACATAGATAGATACATACATACATACATGCATGCATACAGAAAAAAATACCCTGTTGTTGACGTTGAAATTCCAGTGAAGGAGCCTTGGATCTAGGCTAGAAACCGGTTCTTTCTCTGTTGGCAAGAAATCTTGAATAAACTGAATAATGACATACATACATACATACATAATACATACATACATACACACATTACATACATACATACATACATACATACATACATACATACATACATACATACATACATACATACACACATTACATACATACATGATGGCCGTCCACTCGTGACCGAGGAAGACCATTGCCGACCTTCAGGAACATTGTGCGCTCTAGGACTAACTTATATTTTGCATTTGCGGCTCCGTTGGTGGCTAATGAGCCCTGCTCTTGACAAGCATACACGACTGCAAACATTGCAGACCAAGCTTTCCCCATTCACTATACGAGCCGTGCGCTTTCGCGCAGCTCGCTTAAGTTCTTCATGCTGGATACGTGCTCTCTCAAAAGTGTCGATCCCCTCCTTAACCTGCTTCCTCCATCTGTGGCGATGACAGGCATTGTTCTCCCAGTCAGTGTCCTGCATATCAAAGGCCTTTAACGAGGACTTAACACAGTCCTTAAATCGCAGCCTTGGTTTCTGCCGGAGTCTCCTTCCATTCACAAGTTCTCCATAGAGCATCTGCTTAGGAATCCTTCTATCCTCCATTCTAATAAGGTGTCCAGTCCAACGCAACCGGTGCTTGTGTACCATCACAATTTATTTTTTTTTTAGTATATACATACATACATACATTACATAAATACATACATTTCATACATACATACATACATACATATGTACGTATGTACGTACGAAACTACCTGAACCCATCGATTCAGCGATCGTTCCATTCACACGTGTGTACGAACAGACGTTCATGCAACCATGCACGAATGTATCCATGCACACACACACACACACACACATATGCGAGCATGTACACATATATATGCATTTATGGGTGCATGCAATAATGACAGTAGTGACCGCATCTGCAGTAACACCGTCTCCTATGTGGGAGCAATACGCCATTATGTGTGTGTTTAGGGATACGGCCAGTAATCCTTGAATCGGTTCGAGGCGTAGGAGTGGCTGTGTGGTAAGTAGCTTGCTAACTAACCACATGGTTCCGGGTTCAGTCCCACTGCATGGCAGCTTGGGCAAGTCTCTTCTACTATAGCCTCGGGCCGACCAAAGCCTTGTGAGTGGATTTGGTAGATGGAAACTGAAAGAAGCCTGTCGTATATATGTATATATATATATATGTATATATATGTGTGTGTTTGTGTGTCTGTGTTTGTCCTCCCAGCATCGCTTGACAACCGATGTTGGTGTGTTTACGTCCCCATAACCTAGCGGTCCGGCGAAAGAGACTGATAGAATAAATACCAGGCTCACAAAGAATAAGTCCTGGGATCGATTTGCTCGACTAAAGGCGGTGCTCCAGCATGGCCACTGTCAAATGACTGAAACAAGTAAAAGAGTAAAAAGAGCCCCAAAGAGAAAGACCAGTTTCTGGCGTCGTAGAAACACCTTCGGAAGGCAAATCACGCAACAGACGCAATTATACTTCCGCGGCGTGGGTGTTAGCCGTGCTCGTTAACAAATAAATAGTGCGTTATTAAATAACACTAACACTTGACATAATTCTTTTTAATTGCTCGAAAATGTCACTATATCGTAATGTAACGAAATATGTCACACGTGTGTGATCATCGTTACAAACGAACATAAAGAAATTAGTTTTGATGTTTCTCATTCAACATGCATCAGTATTATTTTCCACAGCCGTCGAAGCTACTTCAATTCCCAACTTGAATTGATAAACAGGATACAGTCTTGAGGCGATCCGTTTATCCGGATTTGTGCTTCAGCTTCAATTTCGTGCGTGCATGTACATAAACATATATATGTAGGTATGTACATATGTGTATGTATATATGTGCAAACGCACACACAAACACACACACACACACACACACACACACACACAACACACACACACACACACACACACACCACACACACACACACATATAGATATATATATATATAATATATATATATAGGCACAGGAGTGGCTGTGTGGTAAGTAGCTTGCTTACCAACCACATAGTTCCGGGTTCATTCCCACTGCGTTGCACCTTGGGCTAGTGTCTTCTACTCTAGCCTCGGGCCGACCAAAGACTTGTGAGTGGATTTGGTAGACGGAAACTGGAGCCCTCGTCGTCGTAACCGACGGAATGCCGTAGTAATATATACATATATATATATATATTATATATATATATATATATATATATATATATATATATATATATATATATATATATATATATGTATATATATATATATATATGCCCCTACGTTCGAAACGCGGGGTAGATAAAACAGGACACAACTGATAAAGGGAATGTTCTTTATGTTGCCTGTCTCGTTTCTCTATTTGTTTCTTTCGTTGTTCGAAAAAAAGTTCGTTTTCCATGTTTTTGTTTTTATGTTCTCGTTTCTTTGTTCATGTTTTTTGACGTCCTGTAACCCCATATAAGCATGTATATAGACATATATATGTAGGTATGTACACACACACACATATATATATAGGAAGAATTAACACAGTTTTCGTCTACCAAAGTTATTCACAGCCCACAGCTATAGAAGAAGATACTTGCCCAAGGTGACGTGCAGTAGGGTTGAACTCAGAATCATGTGGTAGTGCTACAAAGCGAGCTTCTTGACCACTCAACCACTATACGTTAACGTTTGTCCCGTGAGTTCGGGTAACATCGTATGAAACAATGGGGAAAATCATAATCGAATGTTTCGTCTAAGACAGAAGAGAAAAAATAATTATATATAAAAAAACAAGAAAAATATGTTCCTTTCTCTAAGACGAACAGACATCCCGAAACAACATACCATCTCATGTAAAGTTACGAACTTTAACTGACGCATACCATCGCCACCCTCACCACCCGTTTCCCCATAATGCGTTTTTTACTATACGTATTAAAAGCTTCTATGAACTGATTTCTTATATGACATGTTTTACAGGGTGAAGGCACATGGCCTAGTGGTTAGAGCAGCGGACTCGCGGTCGACGGATCGCGGGTTCGAATCTCAGACCGGGTGATGTGTGTGTTTATGAGCGAAGCACCTAAGCTCCACGCGGCTCCGGCAGAAGGTAATGGCGAAACTTCTGCTGACTCTTTCGCCACAACTTTCTCTCACTCTTTCTTCCTGCATTTTACAGCTCCCCTGCGACGGACTGGCGTCCAGTCCAGGGAGGGGGGAACCTATACGCCAAGGAAACCGGGAAACCGGCCCTTATGAGCCAGGCGTGACTAGAGAAGGAACAAACATGGGATCTTTTCGGTTTGAACGGCAGTTTTTAACATAATTTCTAGGTAACTAAAAAATTTGTATCTTCGTATACTGGTAAAATGTGCTTATAAAACATCTTTTTCTCTTGGCTTTATTGAGAAAATTCTATAGTTTGTAAGATATTTGTTGGTTTTTTTTCTTCAATTTCTGCCAATTTCAACCAATCACTGACGTCCATTGAGATAAACAACATTCTGTGCCGTATGAATATGTCCCTCGTTTTAGAAACAGATTGGGTTTATTTGTGAAGAAAAAAAGATACACTTCCCCCACCACTAACCCTAACCCTAAAATGGATTGAAATGCAATAGATCGATACTAGGGTCATAATTATGGGTGACAATTTCATATGACACCGCTAGAAAAAACTGCCGTTCAAACCGAAAAGATCCCAAACATGTTTTACAGGAGGCGGTGGGGGGGTCTGGTGGACCTTCGTCGCTGGACGATGAGGATTAAATTGTTTGATCAGCAGAATTATTTGCTCTTGAATGAAGGTGTATGTAGCTGAGCAGTCCACAGTCACGTGCATTCTTAACGCAATTCTCGATGAGAATCCGTGTGACACAGTATGCGACAAGGCTGTCTGTTTTGAATTACATGTGCAGTCCATCTAACGGGCTTCTGTACAGTTTCCCTCTTCCAAATTTCACAGGTAAAGGATGGGTCAACCCGAGGAAAGGACATACTTGCCAAAGGCAGCCAGCGGTGGGATCGACCTTGAAACCTCGTTGTTGCGAAGCGAACTTCTAAACCATTCAGCAAAGGTGAAGTGGGGCGATGGATCCAATTTGTTGGGCCTCATCCCTAACAAAAAAAAAAAAAACTGAGCTCTTTTTTAAGGAGTTTCGTCCCCCTTCATCATTGCGGTGCTTTAAAATAGCTTTGTTCCACCTTGCTAAATTTCCCAAGACCTCTTAAGGTCACTTACCTTTATCCTCCTGAATAAGTGATAAAAATATGCGGTCATTACCCTTTTATGATCATATTAACAATTAACAATTAAACACATAATAGTCTGATAAACCTTTTCTCTTTTTTATGAGATTTCTGAAGCGAGCAATTAATGAGAAGACGTCAGAGGAAATATCATAAACTACGAATTATTTCTGTAACATATTAAATACACGGGGTACAACGATGTACGAGCAGGATTTCCTGTCTTTATGTATCAATGCTATAATAAATATTTTTAATGATTAGTGTATGAAAGAAAGCCAGCACCTCCCCCACTTCATGCTGTTTTGTTTCATTCATTTCTAAGGAACTTCCAACAGCTTTTATTATTAACGATAAAATAGAAATCATTATTTAATGTAAGAAAACATTCCGAGTAGTAACACGCTGCAATTACGCGGTCGTAAACAGTTACGGCTGCGAGCCAACGAGGGTACCGTGAGATTGTCACCTGGCTTGCTACGAATAGGAGGGACAAATCTTCTACAAACTTCCCGGCCGTCTTAAAAAGAGAACATTTGTATAGCGTAGTCTAATGATTAACCACAATTCCTCCTGTTATAAGCACAAGACTTGAAATCTGGTGCGAAGGGAAGAATAGACGATTGTGACGAATGATGCAACGGAAGTATTGTGACTCAGAACAGACAATATAAAAATTAATATGTTCTTTAGTTTCGTAGTAGAGTGGTACAGAAGAAGCGTGCTGGACCTATAACCCCAAAGTCCTAAGATCGAAACTTCCCCTTGCAAAGGAATGGATATTATTTTCTTACGTGCATACCTCGTAACTGTGGAGGCGCAATGGCCCAGTGGTTAGGGCAGCGGACTCGCAGTCGGAGGATCGCGGTTTCGATTCCCAGGCCGGGCGTTGTGTGTGTTTATTGAGCGAAAACACCTAAAGCTCCACGAGGCTCCTGCAGGGGGTGGTGGCGACCCCTGTTGTACTCTCTCGCCCCAACATTCTCTCACTCCTTCCTTCTGTTTCTTGAGTAACGGTGTGATGGACTGGCGTCCCGTCCAGCTGGAGGTAACACATACGCCACAGATTCACCTATGTAAGTTTCTGCCCATTAAAAATTACAAAATATATATATACCCATATTTGAGTTCTATTTATCCTGCTTCTACCAAACATATGATTGATCGCAAACCACTAAACCTTTTTTTATTTTCTCTCCCTGTTTATTTCTGTGTTCCTTTCTGTTGAAGAGCGTAGGCTCGAAACGTAAAAGACTTTCTCACATCCCGAGCGTTAAACTAATACATCTGTTTGTTGTTTACACACCCGTCTTCGTCTTCTGTTTTGTTTGTTTGTTTTTTTTAAAATTCCAACTATGTATATATATGCATATTTATATATATATACACATACATATATACATACATATATATACATACATACATATACATATATACATATACATACATACATACATATATATATATATATATATATACATATATATATATATATACATATATACATATATATATATATATATATATATATATATATATATATATATATATATATATATATATATATATATATATATATATATATATATATATATTACGAAAAGTGTTTTGAATAATCAAATAAAGCTTCCATTATGCCGGTCACAGTCTAATGATGCTCACTGGTGAACCAGTTTTTGGGGGTCGCATCGAGCTGTACCGATATAATATAGGATGAATATAGTAATAATAACAATAATCCTTTGATGGCAGTTATAAGCATTTAATGCATCACTACGCGCGTTTCCACAAACCACATGTCTCTTAAGATCATAGTCCATATTCCTGGGATGGTTACAGGGTAGTCCGTAGTATCCGTGGGCAGTCCTTCAGCGATATAACATTAATAGATACTTAACAGAGGGTTGTTCATCCCTTTTGGCCAGTAGGGTTAAGAGCATAGCCCAACACCGAAACCAAACCTTCAGCAAAAATACCGACATTACGTCTTTCATTCGAATAAAGTAATAAACGCATAATAACTTCCCCTTTTGAACTTCCAGTTTATACTGAGTTACAACCTTTAAAAAAAGCCATTTATTCGACATTTAATTGTTTTATTGGTTTCCTTTCTTTTGATCACAAAGTGTCTTGAAAATAAATTGTCTCTTCAAAGTTGATTGTAGTCAACAAGATTAACATTTACAAACACCACCACCATCAGCAGCACCACCACCAACATCAATAGCAACAACAGTGCTACTATCACTGCAAAAGCGACAATAGACAAGGCGCAATTACAGCTCGCAAGGCGGCGAGCTGGCAGAAACGTTAGCACGCCGAGCGAAATGCGTAGCCGTATTTCGTCTGCCGCTACGTTCTGAGTTCAAATTCTGCCGAGGTCGACTTTGCCTTTCATCCTTTCGGGCTCGATAAATTAAGTACCAGTTACGCACTGGGGTCGATGTAATTGATTTAATCCCTTTGTCAGTCCTTGTTTGTCCCCTATGTGTTTAGCCCCTTGTGGGTAGTAAAGAAATAGGTATTTCGTCTGCCGTTACGTACTGAGTTCAAATTCCGCCGAGGTCGACTTTGCCTTTCATCCTTTCGGGCTCGATAAATTAAGTACCAGTTACGCACTGGAGTCGATGTAATTAATTTAATCCCTTTGTTTGTCCTTGTTTGTCTTCTCTGTGTTTAGCCCTATGTGGGTAATAAAGAAATAGGTATTTCGTCTGCCGTTATGTTCTGAGTTCAAATTCCTCCGAGGTCGACTTTGTCTTTCATCCTTTCGGGCTCGATAAATTAAGTACCAGTTACACACCGGGGTCAGTGTAATTCATTTAATACCTTTGTTCCTGTTTGTCCCCTCTATGTTTAGCCCCTTGTGGGCAATAAACGAAATAAGAGCGACAATAACAACGTGTTTCGTTACATATTCATTTCCGATTCATTTATGTAACTTATCTAGGCGTTAAATCTATCCTAACCCTTTCGTATGTCTAAGTTTCTCGTCGGCTTAAAAAAAAAAAAGGGTAGCACATTGTTGTGCTCAAGACGCCCACTGAATCAGAAACTGGAGCGGACGGCTGTCCTCTTGACTTAAGACAAAATTTTCCTTTATGTCGTACCAACTTTGGAGAATACTTGATTCATGAGATTATCTGCCCCTTCTCATTTGGAGTTTGTACGAATTACCACCTAGCGATTGGGGTACCCTCTCTGGAAGCAGACATAATTTCAATAAACCAAGAATTTATCTTGTATGGTGTTTAATATACCTTTATTGGTTTTTGTTGCTCCAATAAAAGCCATTGATCACGGCAGAGTTATTTCGACTTAGTTCATTTATGCGAAAAGACTAGTTGGTCACAGATGGAGCACTTTTGATAGATATGACTACTCTATTAGCAGTGGCACTGTTCTTGAAGTTAAATAAAAATAACCGTTTCTAGAAAACCATACATCCAACTTAGAGAAGCCCATATTTAAGACTAATGTTGCTAATTGCCACTGTA
>NW_021824753.1:7500-17704 GCF_006345805.1 Octopus sinensis | reverse complement strand
GCTGCCATACCAAGCCAGAATCCATATATTTAAAAACCATATCTTTCCTCATAAACATTCCAACATGCAAAGAACTGTACGTGTGACAGTACGGGTTAGTGCTTGTCCCTCCATGTGTGCGTTTGTGCGTGAGTTCGCGTGTAGGGACTGATGGATATGAATTCCAGAATACGCGCGTTTGTGCGTACGTATAACATATAAATTATTTTACGTATATTGAAACTCGTTATCATAAAGCAATGCTTGTTGTAGTAACGGATTTGCTGTTGGAGTTGTTAATGTTAGTCGTAGTATCAGCATTATTTGTTTTGTTAATGCTGCATGCTCGTGTTCGTTCTGTTTATTCTGTTTTTGATAACCTTCCGATGTGTCACTATGTAAAGGAAAGAGATAAGAAGGAAAATTTATGGCGGTATTTTTCTCTCCTTTGATATTTCGCCCAATCGCTGTTTCTCCTTCACAAGGTTTTCCCCACTTTTCTGAAAAAAATGCTTACCCAAGCTGCCTCTGTAAATATGTTTATTTATGTGTTTATTTATATATTCATGTTCTGTTCCTTGAACTGGAATTGTTGAAAGGCCACGAAAATCGTTGCTGAATTTTAAATGAGTAAGCAAAGATATGTAACTAGATAACAGCTTACATACATGCATACATACATACATACATACATACATACATACATATATATATACGTAATAGGTAATAGGGATTGAAGAAATCCAAGAGAATACTACAGTCAGCATTCTGCGAAAAACCTTGGTGAAAATAATGCCAAGTAAGGAACAGAAGCATCTCTAGAGATTCAATAGAAAACTTGACTCCAACGTTGTCTGCCGATCGAATTGTGTATTAATCGTAGAGTATCATAGCAATAAGACAATGATAATGAAGATTAAGTTTCTACGTACGTAAAACGCAATTTTCATTGCTTTGTCTGATTGCTATATATATATATATATATATATATATATATATCTGTGTGTGTGTGTGTACCTATCTATGTATCTCTCTATCTACCTATCTTTTTATTTATCTATCAATGTATCTCTAACCCTCTCTCTTTCCTTCTCTCTCTTTCTATATATATATATATATGCACATATATATCCATACACACACACAGACATATATATATATATATATATATATATATATGCGTGTGTAGGCAAGTGTATTGTGTGTGTGTGTGTGTTTGTGTTTGAGTGCGCGCGTTTGCAGCAAATGTTCAATTAGAATTATGAAACTTAAAACTAGACCTCATAAAATAATGTGTTTCACTGCACTTTCCTCTTTAAATTCTAAATCTAATGCAGGTAAAACGATTCCTTAGTTTAACATATAGTTATTTCCCAGTTAAAAATAAATATATGCAAAAGTTTAATAGCTGTACAATGAAAAATTCATACTGATGTTGCTCCAATATGAAAAATATTATCAGTTGCAGGCCACACTAAGAGCTCCCTCCAAGCTGTAAGCGGCGTGACCTTGGAGCTTCCCCACTCGATTAGGCATGCTTGATCAAATAAGTGGTTTGTGAAACTGAAATCACAGCAGTAATTGAAAATGAGAAAATTTAAAGGAAAAATTACATTGGTTCATACGAAGATAATATTTGAAATAAAGATAAGGGAAACATCAGTCTTCTTCCCGACACACGGATAAGAATAAGGCTACGAAGTTGGCTAACCATAGATAAGATCTGTAGAGCATCTACTCACTGCACACCACCAAGTGAAACAATGGTTGAGCAATGCACAGCATGCACAGTATGCACAGTTGGTTTGAATATAATGATCAAATGTTTCTGCTCAATCAGCCCATCAAATCGACATTGGTTTTGCAGGTGCACGGTCTGCCATACGTCAGGTGTCGACATTATCACTGAGTGAAAATTTGGAATGGAGATCAAGGCTGAAACGTGTATGGTAATGCGTCCATGTGATCAACGACGTGCTGGGGGTTAAAATAGAAACTCGAGGCAAGTAATAGATCGAAAGGGAGTCTCCATGGCCCTTTCACCTACTAAAAACAACAGCTACTTATCTTCGTTTAAATTACATAACACCGTCTTAAAACAAAAAGACGAGACACGCTGTTTAATTGACATCTGAGCTTTCTAGGCATAGAAAAAAGGAGACGAGGTAGTCAAAACTAGAATGGTGCTGATCTTTAGGCTGTTCGAATGGCTTAGAGCTGGCTTCTATGACAGCAGCAGCGGGAACAAGAGTAACATCTGCCACTGTTTTGTGTCAAGAAGCGCTTGAATGTGTACTTCCACTAGGCAACCATCTACCCTGTTCTCAACTGACTACAAACCTATGATAGACATTATTAATAAATTCAAGCTTCCGTTTCACTACATGGTAAGAAAATGATTTGAGTAACTTCAATAATTTTCTGATAAGTGTGGGTGTGTAGCATGTGTGTATGTGCGACTGTGTATCCTGTTATATATTTGTAATTAAATAACATATATTCTTAATACATGTGTGTGAGTGTGTGTGTGTGAATATTTAAATGTACGTACATACATTCACACATACTCACACACGCACATCTATATATATATATTGTATGTATATACATTCTTACATTCATATTTGCAAACATTTGTTCAAATGCATTCATACATTTACATCTCGTGATCACGTGATATAAATACACACAAACACATATATATGTATGTATATGAATATATGACTATATGCAAATATATATGTGTATATATATATATATATATATATATATATATTCCCATTTACAAGCATAAGTACACACACACATATATATATATATATATATATATACATACATACAGGCATACATATATACGTGCATACAAAGTTAGTCATATACATACATATTTTTGTAATAGTAAACCAGCTGCTGCAGATGTACTGCTTTTCTTTGTTTTGCTAGGATTTATATTGTTTTTGCTTTATTTGTTTTGTTTTGTGGGCGTGTACATATGCGCGTGTGTGAGTCGTACAGAAAGATGTTGTCGCAGACGGAGTTTAGAGTTTCCTGTCTTTTTCTTGATATCTCGTTATGTCCATACATATATATAACAAGCAAATTTGCTACTTAAAAATCTCTCTCTCGCTCTGTATATATATATATACACAGAGAGAGAGAGAGAGAGAGAGAGAGAGAGAGAGAGAGAGAGAGAGAGAGGGAGAGAGTGAGACAGACAGATAGATAGATATAACAGCCTAATATCGTATATTTCATAGATTGGAAGATAGCTACAAATGGCCATAAATTTTTCTTAATAAACGTATATACTTTATATAACAGAAATGAAATTTATTTTTAAAAAAAGTATACCGCATGTAGAATGAACATTTTTTCCAACGCTATTTATATGAGTCGCTTGTCTAATGCACTTGAGAAAAAATAGCAGAAAATGGGTTGCGTAAATTGCTTATGGTTTACAAATTATTCTCATTCTTATAAGGTGCGGATGCAAGAATGTCCAAAGTATGCGTATGCGTTAAACTACGTGAACTACAACATACACAGATATAAAAACATGAAATTTGATGTTGCAATGAGCTCTAACTTATATTTTAGCAAAATTTTACATATCATCGTCGATTCTGAGCATTTTTACGCCAACACATCAAAATACTTAATGATCTCGGTGTCACCATTATGGAAGATTATGGAAGACTTCCAATACCTTTGGAATCTTATTCTTAACTTTTATTAAGATAGAATTCTTTAATTTACAGTGTTTGTTTTTGAGATTTATTGATTGCCATATCAGTCCTTAGTTACACTGAGAATCGCTATGCCCTAAATCAGAAACACATCAGTTGAAATATGCAGAACTCTGACAAGCTTGCATTTTTTATTATCATATTCTTTGCCAAATGAATTTCACTTAAGATGACCACCATGAAAGTTAACAGCTTATAACAACAACAGTAATAATAATAATAAAGATGATGATGCTGATAATATATGGTATAAAAGATGAGCTACAGCAAATATTCTGCTGAATACCACAGACTTGCTAGTCAGTTGTTTGACCTTAACTAGTTGTGTGGCTGACGATATGTGCAACTCTGATCATGAGCAGAAGTAGTGGGGGAGCATCATAGTCGTGTGTTGAAAGGAATTCTTGGAGGTTTATATAATTAACCTTTGGAAACATGGGTGGTTCGCCGGAAGATCCGAGGATCTCACCGGACTGTTCGATCGGTAGCATCTACGAGCGGTGTGTACAAAAGGGCAGGGACGTGATTGATGAAGGCTGATGACCCGCGCCTACCGGGAATTCCTCGTTCACGGGGATTGGTTCCAGGCTCCGATCCCTATCACGGTAGGTGGTTCAGAGGTTTCCCGACCCTCTCAGGCCGAGGGAGTCGCACCCGCTGATACCTCCAGTGTAGCGCGCGTGCGGCGCCGGACATCTAAAGGCATCGCAGACCTGTTATCGTTCCGCCTCGTGCGGCTTTCTGCCGCCCGTCCCTCTCAGAAGCGCTACGTTCGCCAACCGACTGGCCTGGATGCTTAAACAGAAATATTTGACGCTCACCAGACGGAGTGGTCTCTTTCTTGAATTATTCCATATTACACGAGCTAATACATTATATATATATATATATATATATATATATATAATATATATATATATATATACAAAAACACTCATACCTTACATACATACTTATTAATGTAACTGAAGGTTATTGAATATTGGCAAAATAGTTATTTTGATGTTTGTTTCGTAATACGTGTCGAAATAATACTAAATATCCAGGGTTGAAAATATTATTAAAGCGGAGTGGCTTTGTTATAATGGCATATAGTTACGTGCCCACATAAATTCTGCTCCATGTCAAATCCAATACTAGTCAATATCGGTTTGTTTAGAATTTATATACTAAAGCGTTAGCAAAACTACATTTATATTAAAATTTCCTGCTCGACAATATGTGCATAGTGCGATGTCGTTCTTCCATATCAATATCTTGGAATCGATTATTTGATTTACAAGAAATAGCAACCAACTCTCCGTTGAATTACAACCTAAGGATTGCGAATGACCAAGTTTTTTGGTAGAATTTTATACAGTATCTTTGCTTAATGTGTTCGGTTATCTTCACTCGGAAAGAATAATTGCACAGCACCCTCTTCACATTTGTTCTCAATGCATCCCTGCAGGGATATACAATCCAGCCTTCATCAGGTGTCTTGAGGGAATTTTCGAACCTGGGTTCTCATTCCTAATGTATTTTTCGATGATATTATTGTTATTCAGGTAACTGCCTGGAATCGAACTTAACCACTACTCCATATGCCCTCGGGCATATTATGATAATAATAATGATGATGATAATAATAACATTGAAAAATAGGAATGTCACCTGATGAAAGCTGGAGAGTATATCAGCCGAAACGTTGTGTTAACAACAATCAAGATAAGGCCAAATATCCGTCAAATGTAAATAATGTAAACAAAACAACGTCTTACGATTTACGAAGCTAAATTTTAAGAATCCTAAAAGTTTATAAACATTAGAAATAAATCTTTGTCCTATATACATATATATATATATAATTATGGATTGCTTTCACAAAGTAATATACATGTATGCATGTATATGTGCAGAATTGTATGTTTTGCTTTATGTGTGTATTCTCATGCATATAGTTACATATCTAGACATATACAAATTTTTACAGTCCAAGTGGTGAATTGGATCTGGAGTCTTCGAATTATCTTTCACTTTCTTGGTTTTGAAAAGCCTAATTTCTCAAGATTGCTATTTAGGCAGTGTATGTATGTTGTATGTATGTATGTATGTATGTATGTATGTATGTATGTATGTATGTATGTATGTACATATGTATGTACGTATGCATTCATGCATGCATTTCTGTACATATGACTGCATACAAATACATGTGAGTGCTTGGGTGTAGTAGTAGTTATAGTAGTAGTAGTAGAAGTAGTAGTAGTAGTAGTAGTAGTAGTAGTAAGAGCAGCAGCAGCAGCATTGGTGGTGGTTGTGGCGGTGGTGGATGTGTTAGTGATGACAGCCTCGTAGGTAGTGAAGGTAGTGATGGGCGAGGCTTCACGTAAGGGACTTGTTTTTCGACATATCAGCTGATATGACGTTAAAACACAGAACTTATGAATTTTTGACACCCTCTGTCTACCTCTTCGGCCGTTTGGCTGTCTGGCTCTCTGGCTGACTGTCTGACTACTTACAGAAACGAAAACAGTACAAGCAACAACAGTAACAGCAGCACATGAACCCGGGTAGCTAGCAATGATAGGTGCCATTTAGCAAGTTCTTGATAAAACTGTAACAGTCGATGCTATCATTTGCCGTTTAGTCGACACCCTTGACATGCCTCTACTGCTAATACACATTAAATGTACGTTTATCGTGACTAGATACGTAATTATGACAGGCATACATCTTCCTCTATCTGTCGTTGCCTTCTAGCTACGTCTGTGTGTGTGTGTGTGTGTGTGTGTGTTTGGGTCTGTGCAAGAGAATAGCTGTGAAAATAGCTTAGGAGAACGGGTAAAATACCATTATAGACAGCAAAAAACGTGGCCAGCGTGTAGCACCAATGAATCATACTCTGTACATTTGAAATTTTTTCAGTTCAATGGTACAGAGTGGTAAGCTGGAGGTTGTTATATACAGAGTTCGATTCCGTGTAGCGGCCTGGTAGCTACATTTTTTCCTTTTTATAAGGCTATTTTTACCGGATAAACTAAGCAGTTATCTAAGCGGTTGTAACTTAGCGGTTCGGCAAAAGGTACCGATAGGATAAGTACTAGGCTTACAAAGAATAAGTCCTGGGGTTGATTTGCTCGACTAAAGGCGGTGCTCCAGCATGGCCACAGTCAAATGACTGAAACAAGTAAAAGAGTATATATGTTATATATCTATCTCGTCGTGGCACTCCGCTGTCGGTTACAAGGACGAATGTTCGAGTTGATCCGATCAACGGAACAGCCTGTCGTGAAATTAACGTGCAAGCGACTGAGCACTCCACAGACGCGTACCCTTAACGTTGTTCTCAGGGAGATTCAATGTAACACAGCGTGTGACAAGGCTGGCCCTTTCGAAATACAGGTACAACAAAAGCATGAAGAAAGACTGAGAGAAAGTACAGTAGGGTTTGTCCCCTACCACCACCATCACTGCTGCTCAATAAACACTCACAACGTCCGGCCTGGGAATCGAAACCGCGATCCCACGATCGCTAGACCACTTCCATAACCAGTGGGCCATTGCACCCCCACCACATATATATATACTATCTATCTATCTATATGTATGTGTATATATATATATATATATATATATATAGATAGATATATACTTACAAACTATTCAAAACAACCAATTACTCTCTATTAAATGTAAAGTATTCAATGTATAGTAAATTTATTGGAAATTGAATCTTCACAGATTTTGCTCAGCTTGTATCAGTGACCTTTGTTGGATTTTGGCAGCTATCGATATGGTTCACGCAGACATACACGCGCGCGTGCACAGATAGTTACAAATAAACATGCAGACACTTATACTACTACAACAACTACTACAACTTCTGCTTTTACCCTACGGATTACATTGTAACACGTGCGTTTGAAAAGCTGTAAAAATTCAGAGAAGGCCTACCCCAAAATTCTCTCCTTTCCTCGACTGTAGCATTTGTTAGCTGGTTTCATTTTCAGTTATTCATTGCATGTTTAATTAATAATTAATTTTGATTTTGGAAAATATTTCTTCTTATACATATATACAAACACATAAACATATGTGTGTGCGCCTGTGTGTGCGTGTATCTAGTACGTAAGTATATATAGGTTATTAATAAGCTTGGTAAAAACTTTTTCAAAATTTCTGTTATGAATTTTTATCACCATAGCTATCTAGATGTTAAGGAATTAATCTAATTTATCTGTCTTCATTATCTGCAGAAATAAATTACTGTAATTGACTATCAATTAAAAATAATAATAATCACATTTATTTTATGAGAATATATATATATATATATATATATATATATATATATATATACACACACACACACACATGTGCAAATTTTCTAATGCTTGTTGAACCAAACACCTCTTTGTACTTATCTTGGGTATATGTATAACTAATATGATTCAGCGAATAAAAGAAAAACAAAAAACAAAAAAAAAATGCACGACCGATTTCGAGAACTTCAGGACCACATTTCGGAGGATATATTGAAAATTAATAATCTCATGAATATATCGATTTAAGAATCTAATAGATTCTTTTGCTCATCCTTTTCTATCTTATTAATTCTATCTTATTTGGGGCTAAACGTATACAAAATTAAAATTGTGCAACGACATTATAATCTTATATATATATATATATATATATATATATATATGATAGCTAGTCAGAGATATTTAGATAGATACAAAGGCAGATAGATGAGATAGATAGATAAGATAGATAGATATAGTAAGGTAGATAAGAATATATCATATAGAGATATATGTGCATATATATATATATATATATACACACACACGCACACACACATATTGTATATTATCGACTTCACTTAGATGGAAGATTTTGATTATTTAGTAACTTTTGGTATCGATATAGGTAGCGAATAGATTATAATCAAGCGATTTCTGATCGATGATGAAGTCTTTTGCCAATATTTCAGAGAAAGGAATTGATTTCTGTCAATAGACCGAGTTGAGATGTGATATCCTGGTTTCAAAAAGAAATCTATCGATTTTTCTGTGAGTTATCTACCGATATATTGCAAAGAACCATAGTTTAATATCGTTATGCGTGTGTGCGTATGTACAGGTATGTGGATGCGTGTGTCCAAGGCTTTTGTATACATATATATGCAAAATTAATATATATATCCATACACAGAATTATATATATATAGAGAGAAAGATAGATAGATAGATAGATAGATAGATAGATAGATAGATAGATAGATAGATAGATAGATAGATAGATAGATAGATAGATAGATAGATAGATAGGTTGCATTGCAATGGATTAAATGTTCTTTATGAACGACACTGAACTGATGTAACGTTCCAATCCGCTTTCTGAAGTCACCTTAATTAAATCTATCTATCTATCTACATACATGGCCTATGGGATGAGGTGGTTGAGTCCTATGCCCTCGACACTTTAGGAAATGTGGGGCTACGCATATATATATATATATATATATATATATATATATATATATATTATATATAGATATATATATATATATGAATTGTTTCAGTCATTGGTTTTACCATGCGGAGGCATCACCTTCAGGAAATTAGTAGAACAAATCGCCTCCATCACTTATTATTAATATCTTTGTGTTCTATCAATGACCATTCTCTCGTGTCGAACTGCTACGATACAGCTACGTAAGCAGGCCTCTACAGGCTTTCAAGCGCCGCTGGGGGAGCAAATGCAGGCTCAAAGCACAAGTATATAAATAGAAACATACGAAAATACAGTGATGTTTCATATTTTTAGAAACCAGTTATGTTTCCGTCTTCGCAGAATTCCTACCAATACCAGTTCCTTTAATCATTTTATTCTATTGTTTGTTTGTTTGTTTTTTGTGCTAGTGTTGGGCATTGGTTTAAACTTCCTTTTCTGCTGCACCGTTACACATGATTGTTATTAATTCCAATCAGCCTAAGGTACCTGAATAACGTGCAACGAGAAGTGATAATACTTGTCACTCTTGACTTTGAATTCCTTACGTAGCTTTTTAAGCCAACAAATAAAATATCTCTCTCTTTCTTTCTCCCTCTCTCTCTCTTTCTTTCATCCTCTCTTTCTCACTCTCTTTCTTTCTCTTTCTCCCTCATGTTCTGTCTGTCTCTCCATTCTTTCTGTTTCTGTTAATATTTTAAGATTTTTAAGGCGTCAAACTGGCAGAAACGTTAGCACGCCGGGCGAGATGGTTAGCAGTATTTCGTCAGCCGCTACGTTCTGAGTTCAAATTCTGCCGAGGTCGACTTTGCATTTCATCTTTTCGGGGTCGATTAAATAAGTACCAGTTACGCACTGGGCTCGATATTATCGACTTAATCCGTTTGTCTGTCCTTGTTTGTTTCCTCTGTGTTTAGCCCCTTGTGAAATAGGTATTTCGTCTGTCTTTAAGTTCTGTTTCAAATTCCGCCGAGGTAGAC
>NW_021824753.1:0-5000 GCF_006345805.1 Octopus sinensis | reverse complement strand
AGTTGCAGCTGTTATTTGATATATGCTCTTCGACTTGTTATATTTCTACCGTGTTTGTTTTCTTCTTGCCGTCGTCTTTCCCCACGATATCATATTTGTATTTGTTTTATTGTATTTCCTCTTGTTGATATTGTTCAAGAAACATTCCGAGGAACTGAGTCTACTCTTGGAAAACGTTGAGTATATTAAGTAACGGTGACTTATCTTTAATGTCCAGATGCTGTAGTGTTCCTTGGTTTCTGCTAGGTCTGTTGTTTCCTTGTTTATCATTCCATAGTTCTTTTCTTTCACATAATGGGTTTAAATCGAGCATTCACCATATTTGTAATTATTGGCTTAGAATTTTGGTGCAAGGCTAGCAATTTTAGTGAGGGATAAGTCGGTCACATATACGTCAATACACAACTGACCTTATTTTATCGATCCAAAACCTTGCAAAGCAAAGTGGAAGTGGAACTCAGAACGTTAAGTGGAACTCAGAACGGAAATGGAACTCAGAACGTTAAGACTGACGAAATACCGCTAAGCATTGTGTCCAGCAAGCTACGATTCTGCCAGCTAATGGTATTTGTATTTATTCCTTAGTTTGTATCTGTCCATTGATACATTGCCCTTGTGATGAATAAGATAAAGGTCAGTCGGCTGACACAATCATTAGAACAGTGGAAAATATTTTAGTGGATTATCGTTTGCATTCCGAGTTCAAACCAGGGTGACTTCATATTTGCCTTTCATTCTACCGATGTCTGTATAATAACTACTGGGTTGGTGCATTATTATTGCGGCATTTTTCAACACATTTTATTCGACAAAAGCAATAATAATATTTAACAAAAAACGTCTTTAAATGACGGTCTGACAATCTTCCAAGCAAATGGGACGTAGTAATTGAAGTAGATGGTGAATATGCTCCGGAATAATCATTTAAAGATGTTTTTGTTATATGTTGTTATTGTTTATGTTGAATAAAATTCGTTGAAAAAAAAGCAGCAATAATTATACAGCAATCCAATAGAAGTGCAGTTATTGAAGGATGCGCTCTCTCCCATCTTAGGTTCTGACCGTTTGCTTGCACCCCTTCCCCCACAAAAAAACTTCATAACAGTTGTCATCGTCGTCATCATCATCACCATCATTGTTATTATTGTTATTACCTACTTCTTTCAATTCTGTTTCCATTTCTTACCGAGTATATTCCCAAAATCATATTCATTGGTAGGCTATTAAAATAAACACACCACATTTTTCGTTTACAAATTCATGTGATAGAAAACAAGCGGGAAGAAAGGCAGATGAAAGAAGGGGGAAAAACCCAGAAAAATGGAAATAAAAAAGCGCAAAGGAAATAAGTGGGTAAAACGAACGAAAATTCAGAGCGACAATGCTCTTCTCAATACGTGTGTCGTGTGCCAATAAAGACAATTTCTTACACTTTCTCCATGGATGGTAATACAGGGATCATTCTCAAATAATTTGTAGTTCCCTTTTTGATCATTCAAAGTGGTCCTACAATAATTTGTATTGTACCCGTCTTGAAATGCCACATTGTTTCGATTTCAATCAGCAGATCTTTATATTTTCTGAGCTCATCAAATCCCAAAATCATCATCATCATCATCATCATTATTATTATTATTATTATTATTATTATCATTATTATTATTATTATTATTATTATTATTATTATTATTATTGGTAGTAGTAGTAGTAGTAGTAGTAGTAGTTGTAGTAGTAGTAGAAGTAGTAGTAGTACCAAGACAGCGAGCAGCCAGAATCGTTAGTACCGCGGATGAAATGCTTAGCGGCATTCCGTCTATCTTTGCGTTCGGAGATCAAATTCCACCGAGGTCGATTGACCTTTCATCCTTCTGGGGTCGATGAAAATAAGTACCTGCTGAACACTGTGTTCAATCTAATCGATTTCACTCCCCCTCCCCTCCGAAACTCCTGACCTTCCGACAAAATTTCAACGCTGCTATTATTTCTCTTTATCACAGGTTTTGTTGAAGCTCCGAGAGTCTTGCATATGTAGCGGGCTTGCAACCTGCAGCCTATGGTACCACGCTGCCCGTTCTTTTCAGTTCTTTAACACTTTACTGATTATTCTGGCTCTGCTAAGGAGGCAAAACCTTTGTAACAATTCAACTGGGCACTCTATTCCAATTTCTTTTATATTCTCCTTAATGACTTCTGATACTGTTACCAAGGATCCAACAATAATTCGCACTATCTTCACCTTCTTCATTTTCCATTGCCGGGCTATTTCGTACTAGAGAGGGTTGTGCTTATCTATCTTTTCGCCTTCCTTCTTAACTATTATTATTATTATTATTATTATTATTATTATTATTATCATTATCATTATTATCATTATTATCATTATAATAATAATAATAATAATAATAATAATAATTATTATTATTATTATTATTATTATTATTATTATTATTATTATTATATTATTATTGAGTGAGAGAGCAGTGCATGCCATCAAAGTGACACCGGGGTAAAATATACGAAGCCCAGTACACCCATCATGACCACCCGTCTGATAAGGGTACACCAGGCACATGCATCACAACCATATGTGCGTGACATAGTGATCACATATCAAAATAAACAGCACATGACCTTGCAGGTGGGGCCCAGTTAGAATTTTCTTCTGCTCGAGTAACCCACCCTGCTCAAAAGATCCCTGAAGAAGGGTTGTTTAAGGATGTTGAACGAAACACTTTTTTCCAGAGGTGAATTATTCAAACCCCAAAGAATCCCTCTCAACACATGGCTATGATGCTCCACCACTACTTCTGCTCATGATCAGAGATGCACATATCGTCAGCCACTAAGGGACATGCTCAACTGGTTAAGGTCAAACAACTGACAAGCAAATCTGTGGTATTGAGCAGAATATTTGCTGTAGCCCATCTTTTATACCAAGACAAACAATGTACATGATAACACTTCCAATCAAGTTAAGATCAGAAGCCATGAGGCCACTGTCTGGTACTGGCACCAGGGCATTTATTATTATTATTATTATTATTATTATTATTATTATTATTATTATTATTATTATTATTATCTCAGTCCTATATAATCTTAACAAAAAATAAAGTAGACTGACATGTAATTTTTGAACCTGTGGAAAGCACACTAGATGCCGAAATATCGTTCAACCAATTTCACATGATAACTATGGCACTCTTTTTTACTTATTTCTGTAAAACTTCTGGGGAGTTACTTCAGTCAATTATTATTATTATTATTATTATTATTATTATTATTATTATTATTATTATTATTCTCTTCATCATTACCATCATCCTCATTATTATTATAGCAATTAAGTTTATCTGCATCACTAAACACATCATTAAGACTGTGTCTTGTACAACATTGCATTAGACAAAATGGCGTTCGTTGAAATTTTGTAGCCGTCGTTTTATTTATTCATTTATTTTTATCTATGTGTTCTCATCTCAACCAGGTCAGTTTTATCGTATATCAGTTTCAAATTCAATAAAATGCGAAGCAATTAAGAAAAGAGGATGCAGGATTCATTGCCCGCTTGTGGCTTTTTACAGCTAAAAATATGAAATTAATATAAGCCTTCTTCTTCTTCTTCTCATTATTATTATTATTATTATTATTATTATTATTGTTATTATTGTTATTATTATTATTATCATTATCATTATTGTTATTATTATTATTATTATCATTATCATTATTATTATTATTATTAGTTATTGTCGCTGTTTTTTGCTAGCATCATTATAGTTTCATAAGCTAGACTCTCGGTATACTTATTAACATTGTTAATGTCATAACGACTATCAACATCGTTGAAAACGATGCCATCAGGTGCGTATGTGTGTGTGCGCACGCGGTGCGTAACTATGTGCAAAAGCATATGCACACACACACACACACTATATATATTATATATATATGCGTGTTCACATGATTATCATCTCTCTATCTCTCTATCTATCAATGAATGAATCTATCTATCAATCAATCAATCATCTATGTATCTATTCTATCTATCTATCTATAAATGTATATATATATACATCACATATATAAACACTCACACATACACACACACACACACGCATATATATATATATATATATATATATATATATATATATATATTACATATTATGTGTGTGTTGTGTGTGTGTGCTTATGCGTACATACGCATATACAATAATTGTGTATATGCACCCGTACATTTTATGCGAAGAGAGAGAGAGAGAGATAGGATGAGAGAATAAGAGAGAGGGGGTGAAAAAGTAAAGAGGGATAATCTATATCGCCATGATTATTTCTATGATTATCATAATCAGCATTCTCAGCAGTATTTCCGTCGTTGGTATAATTCTTATCATCGCTCTATTCTCATCAGCGTCATCTTCAATTCTGTCGTGAACATCATGTCGTCGCTGCTTCATCATCATCATCATCATCGCCGTTATTGTCGTTGTCGTCACCAGCAATAACGCCGTCACCATCATCAGTCACGTCGCATACATCATTAACGCTATTTTCGCTGTTATTTCTTTATTTTTAACACAGGGAATACATCCAGCCCCATCGACATGAACATCATAGTCGTCGTCGTTATCATCATCCTTATCATCATCGTCGTCATCATCATCATCATCATCATCGTTGTCGCCAGCGTCATCATCATTGTCGTAGTCATCATCACCATTACCATCATCATCATCGTCTTCGTCGTCATCATCATCAACATCATCATCATCAGTAACGGCAACCGCGTAGCCCTTTATCATCGTCATTATCATCATCGTCGTCATCATCAACATCATCGTTGTCGTCATCGTCATAATGATTGTCGTAGTCATCATCATCACCATCATCGTCATCGCCGTCGTCGTCATCATCATCATGATCAGTAACGGCAACAACATCGTCGCCCTTTTACCGTCATCGTTTCGAAGGTTGTTATTATTTTTTTTCAGCAGAGC
>NW_021824752.1:12500-17725 GCF_006345805.1 Octopus sinensis | reverse complement strand
TAACCCTGATCTAGATGGATCAATTTCATTAGGCCAAGCTTATATATCTTTGTAGTTTGGTCTTAAATTTTTCAATGAAACGCGAGCAATGATATATTTTTAGAACTCTCTTCTCTTACATACATACATACATACACACTTGCATACATACATGTGTACATACATACATGGTAGGCACTCCGTCGGTTACGACGCCGAAGGTTCCAGTTGATCCGATCAACGGAACAGCCTGCTCGTGAAATTAACGTGCAAGTGGCTGAGCACTCCACAGACACGTGTACCCTGAACGTAGTTCTCGAGGAGATTCAGTGTGAAATACAGGTACAACATAAATAGAAAGAGAGATTGAGAGAAAGCTGTGGTGAAATAATACAGCAAGGTTCGCCTCGTGGAACTTTAGGTGTTTTCGCTCAATAAACACTCATAATGCCCGGTCTGTGAATCGAAACCGCCATCCTACGACCTCGAGTCTGCTGCTCTAACCACACATTGCCCGGTCTGAGATTCGAACCTGTGATCCCCCGACTACGAGGCCGCTCAATAAACACTCATAATGCCCGGTCTGTGAATCGAAACCGCCTTCCTACGACCTCGAGTCTGCTGCCCTAACCACACATCGCCCGGTCTGAGATCGACCTGTGCCCCCGACACGAGTCGCTCATAAAAACACTCATAATTCCCGGTCTGTGAATCGAAACCGCCATCCTACGACCTCGAGTCTGCTGCCCTAACCACACATCGCCCGGTCTGAGATTCGAACCTGTGATCCCCCAACTACGACTCCGCTCAATAAACACTCATAATGCCCGGTCTGTGAATCGAAACCGTCATCCTACGACCTCGAGTCTGCTGCCCTAACCACACATCGCCCGGTCTGAGATTCGAACCTGTGGTCCCTCGACCACGAGTCCGCTGCTCTAACCACTTGGCTGTGTACCTCCACATTTCTTATATATTACTTGTTGCTTTTATTTAAATGTCTACGACGTCTTATTGGTTTTAATGTATCGCTGGAGAACATTAGGCAGCCACCGTGTTATAAATACATGTTTGCAGTTTCAAATGATACGATACGATCGTGTAACATGCAAAACCACTTAGAGACAAGAGCCAACAACGACAAGACAAATCACTGGTGTATCTTTGAAGAATTGCATGAAGATCTTTGAACAAGAAAATCACAGAACCACTTGCTCAATGGCGTCTGGAGTGGAAAAGCCATTTATTTGCATTCTATGATATTTGAAAAACCATTCCTGTGCTTGGAAGTTCATTGATTTTCGAAAGTCTCTTTGCGTGCATTAAAACATTTTATGTTTTAGATAAAAGCACACACACACACACACACACACACACAGATAAATATATATGTATAGATACACGCACATATAATTTATGTAAGCATATGTATGCATGTATGTACGTGAGTGTGTATGTATGTGTGGCATCTTGTCCTCTACTATGGCCTCGAGACGAACAAGTAACGATCTTATGAGTGGACTTGATAGACGGAAACTGAAAGAAGCCCGTCGTGTATGTCTATATGTATATATATATATATACTTATATGTATATATGGGTTTGTGTATGTATATATATATACATACATACATACATATATAGATATATATATATATATATATAATATATATATATATATATATATAGTATACTTCACACCCAGTATCGGTAGTTTATGTTTAGTCTCCTTAACCAAGCGATTCGGCAAACAGGATCCGATAGAATAAGTATCAGTTTTTCAAAGTCATGAGATCTTATTTGTTGACATCAACCCGTCAAGGCCCCAGCTTGGCCGCAGTCCAAGTAAAATATAAGAATACAGAGAAATGAGGACAGTATGATTGTCATCGTTACTCTGTGACTCTCTGAGACAGTTTTATAGCGTTTTAAGTAGCTTAGTCAATGGCCGGTTGTTGCCAGGTTTGACATATTATGTCCTTGGATCTTTTCGGTTTGAACGGCAGTTTTTTCTAGCGTTGTCATATGAAATTGTCACCCATAATTATGACCCTAGTATCGATCTATTGCATTTCAATCTGTTTTAGGGTTAGGGTTAGGGGTGGGGGAAGGGTATCTGTTTTTCTTCACAAATGTAAATGAAACCCAATCTGTTTCTTAAACGAGGGACATATTCATACGGCACAGAATGTTTTTTTTTTTACCTCAATGGACGTCAGTGATTGGTTGAAATTGCAGAAATTGAAGAAAAACAACGACAAATATCTTACAAACAATCGAATTTTCTCAATAAAGCCAAGAGAAAAAGATGTTTTATAAATCACATTCTACCAGTATACGAAGTTTAAAACTTTTTAGTTACCTAGAAATTATGTTAAAAACTGCCGTTCAAACCGAATAGATCCCTGTCCTTTAGAATTTGAAATATGTCACAATATTTCAACTAACATCAAGTCCATTTATTCCTTATCGCTGCTTAGTGTTGATTCCATTGCCTTT
The DNA here is from genome assembly GCF_006345805.1 of Octopus sinensis. Lineage (NCBI taxonomy): Eukaryota > Metazoa > Mollusca > Cephalopoda > Octopoda > Octopodidae > Octopus > Octopus sinensis. The sequence goes on along the minus strand of NW_021824752.1, from coordinate 15,247 downwards.
ATTCCGACCAGGCCGTCCGCGGGCGGCGCAGCTCTGACATTGATTTTGATTGTTCTAAGATAAAATTACAGCTTTCACATCTGCTCCAGTTATCTCTCTGCAACATCTTCTCCCTAGGAAGACTACAGAACCGTAAACGTGTCAGGGAGCCTGCTAGGAGGTAGATGCTGAGCAGATATCGTGTTTTACACCTTTCACCATAAGCGTGAATATTTTCGTCACAGTAACTTCACCGAATTTGCCTTTAGAAGTTGAAATATATAGCAGAAATACTTTATCTAACCTTAAAGTTTGTTTATTCCCCATCGGTTGCTTAGCACTGTTGTTACTTTATTATTCCGATCGGACGGTCCGCGAGCGCAATTCTGTCACTCATATTGATTGTTCTAAGTTAAAGCAAAAGTTTTAGAATCTGCTCGCGTTATCTCTCATCGGTATCTCTGTCACCGAGAAATGCTAAAGAGCCGAAAATGCGTATGAAAATCCGCTCAGTGGACTTGATACTGAAGAGATATGGCGTTTTACACCTTTCCCCAGAAGCGAGAAATTTGTCACCATATCAACAGCAGCGAATTTGCCATCAGAAGCTTACCTGAAGTTCCTTTATTCCTCATCACTGCTTAGCGTTGACGCTCTTCGTCTTTTAGACATTCTTTTAGTCTTTTATTCTTTCACTTGTTTCGGCCGTCTGACTGCGGCCATGCTGGAGCACCGCTTTTAGAGGTTTCAGTCGAAGAAATCGAGCCCAGGACTTATTCCACGAAATAAGGCAAGCACTTATTGTAGCTGTCTCTTATATTTGAAAATCTTTAATCTGTCGAACAGTGACAAGGATAAAACTCAAATTTAGCGCTGATGCTGCCATTGTATCTAGTGGAAAACTCAGGTTTTTCAGAAATAACACAGGATCTCCAGAGTTGGGGGCAGGATGTTGGGGGGGGGGGGCAAACACAGACACACAAACATATACACACACATACATATATATACATATATACGACGGGCTTCTTTCAGTTTCCGTCTACCAAATCCACTCACAAAGCTTTGGTTGGCCCGAGGCTATAATAGAAGACACTTGCCCAAGTGCCACGCAGTGGGACTGAACCCATAATCATGTGGTTGGTAAACAAGCTACTTACCACACAGCCATTCCTACGCCTATATCATTAGCAATTTACTAGAGAGAAGCTTCTAATAGAAGTTTATCTCTTGTACAATGTAGGTGAGATAATTGCACTCTAGTATCTTACTACAGATGAGCATTCCATGGTGGATAGCGAAACCATTTGTGGTAAATTCAGCTGACCGTGACCTTAAATTATATGGTATGGGATGTTTTGGCGTAGCCGTTTTGGTGCTGCTTATTTGGCGTCGTTGATGCGACGCTGACTTACTTGACATCATATGCTCTAATGCTTTTCTCGTCTTTTCCCTTTCTTATCTATCTCTCTTTCTTTCGCTCTCTCTCTCTCTCCCATTCTCTCTGTCTCTTTCTCTCTTTCTCTCTCTCTCACACACATACACACAGAGTTTTCTCTCCCTCACTGGTTACGCGTCTAAACATATTTCTCTTTGTGTATGAGGGAATGTGGTTATGTCAATGGTGCTTTGTTAATAATTATCAATTTCTCACTCTCCATCCCTGTATCTATCTTTATGTGTATATCTATGCTCGCGTGCGTGTGTGCATCTGCTTCCGTCCAGTGACAAAAACTACGGTCACCAAAACATGCTGAACATCCTGTCAGCCAAGTCAAATCGTCAGCGCCGAAACTGCTACACCTTAGTGTCTCATACTGTAAATTATAAAATGGCGACATTCCAGTCTCCAACGGATGAAACCACCACCACAAAATCCAAATATTAAATAGTAAATTTGTATTCACTGCTTTTTCTATATATTATCTAGTTTAATCTCGTTTTAGTATGGTAGCTTACCTACAATGAAAACTCGCGACTGCTTTGATATTGCAAGTAGAGATTATCTTTGAAAACACTGCTGACAGATACTGAAATTTTCGATAATTTTCTTCCACCCGCCTGAAGCCCTAGCAGAATACAATGCCAATCATATGAACATTTTGGCTAATGTTTAATATTTTCGAAAACTGCATTGTTGTTTCAAACATGAAATACAGATTATTAAAGGAATTTTTGCCTGTCACAAATTTTTCAATGAATATTAGCCTCGCTGTGAAACATAAAACTGGATTTATATCTTAAATATAAGAAAAAAAATGATTATCCATCAACATCGGTCCATCATCAACCAATCTATCTTCTTCGATATTTGCAAAAAAAAAAAAAAGAAATATAACATGTGACTTCACTGACCGAGGTTACCGTGGTCTTTTCCGTAGGCTTTTCTTTCCACGGGTAAACCTCACCTGTCCTCCCCTTTACACTTCATATTGACATTTCTGTGATAACGATCCCTATTGATCCAATTTTTTTTCCTTTCCCTTCCCCGCTTTTTTTTTGCTTTTATCCCCCCCTTTTTTGTCCTCTTTCTTTCCATTTATGATCCCTTTTGATCGAAAACCAAACCCCCTTCTTTTACCCCCAAAAGAAAAGCTCTACCTTGTAATTTTGTCCTGTCTGTGTGCAGCCCTGTGTGGCTAATAAAGAAACATATCTTCTTCGATCACTATTCTTGCGACGGTCAGGGAGTAGAGTTCTCAGATACTTCCCCATAAGAGTCCTATCAGAAGCAACACTCATTACACTTTCCGGCTGAATTCACAAGC
>NW_021824752.1:0-10000 GCF_006345805.1 Octopus sinensis | reverse complement strand
AGCACCACATTTAATCGAGCAACTCGACCCGGGACTTATTCTTTTGTAAGCCCAGTACTTATTCTATCGGTATCTTTTGTCGAACCGCTAAGTAACGGGGACATAAACACACTAGCATCGGTTGTCAAGCAATGCTAGGGGGACAAACACAGACACACAGACACACACACGCATATAAATATAAACATAACCAGAAACGACTCCGGGGTGGGTTGATCAGCTCCGGCTAACAACTTCACTGCATCTAATATGAATGCTGATCGCATGCGACAGTTGCCCATAGCGTTCCATTGGGCAAAGTAAATGCTTCACCCTGCCACCCAAAGATCCAGGTCGCAAATTTGACAAATGCTGCACTTGGGTAGAGAATTCATGTTCGGGGTTTCATTCGGAATACAAACCCCGTTCACACATAGTTCTCGTTCATACGTGGTTCTCGTTCACAAGTGGTCCTCGTTCACACATGGTTTTAGTTCATATGTAGACCCCGTTCAAACGTGGTTCTCGTACACCTGGTCCTCGTTTACACGTATTTCTCGTTCACACGTAATTCTCGTTCACATGTGGTCCTTGTTCACGCGTGGTCCTCGTTCACACGTGGTCCTCGTACACACATGGTTCAGGTTCAAACGTGGTGCTTGTTCACACGTGGTTCTCGTTCACATGTAATCCTCGTTCACATGTGGTTCTCGTTCAAATGTGATTCTCGTTCACATGTGGTTCTCGTTCACATGCAGTCCGCGTCCACATGTGGTTCTCGTTCTCAGGTGCCTCTCATTCACATGTGGTCTTGGTGGACATGCATACACACTTGGGAATAACATGGACCACAGCACCCCACCTTGCTGTTAATTGACGACTGTCAGAGAGGATTGGCTAACCCACTATCCGATGATCATCCGAACATACATAACCTGCTCATAAAGTACCATTATGTCCGCATTAATGCAGGAATTCAGGCCACAGCTCTTATGAAGCGACAACATAATCCTTCCATCGTTTGTGTTCGGAAGGCCCTGATCAAGTTCATGAGCGTTATTCTTCCACTTCTCGCTAAATCTATATATATATATAAAACTGAAGTTGTCTGTGTATGGCAGGTTTGGTAGCCTTCACCTAACACTATCTCCTCCGAGACCCTGCCGCGCAAGTTGACCAAAGTTGAGAGTATGATAGAAGAAGGCTTGCTCTTTATTACGTAGAAGAAAAATTCAAATCGGACCATGTTAACACCAAAAATTATTTACATCTAAAAGGTGCTTTTTTTCTATGAAAATCTCTATTTTTTACGATCTTTTGACTACTGTGTCGCCATTTTTCGGTGTATTTCAACCAGAAAAATGCTCACTTAAAGAGAAGAACAAGCTACATAATGCAAAATTTTTACTTTTCAAAAATTCCAATTCTAAAGGGTCGAAAAGAAAATAAACCTGAGCAACGCTGGGCTATACTGCTAGTGTTAATATACTGTTAAAATAAATTTCCCGGAGAAGAAGACTAGATGTAAGTTACCAAGTTACCAAGTTACAAAGTTTTGGTGAAAAGTTTGAAGAGGCGAAATAATTTCTTAGAATTGGTGTTCGTCATTCAGGATGGCTGATTTTTGTTTAGAAACCAAACATAAAACACCCTTTCCTTCACTAGATAACATCTATCTAAGGTTTACAAATATCAACTAAACATCCTCCAACATTGCGTTATTCCGCCTGACTGAACACGGAAACATTGCAAGCAAAAACCAATATAGCAACGAAATAATGAACAGTTCGCGAATAAAGAAACGAAACAAAGAAACAAAGAAAGGAAAGGAAAGAAGGGATAAAGGAAGGAAGGAGTGAATGAAGGAATGAATGAAGGAGGGAAGGAAGGAAGAAAATAGAAATATAGAACAAAGGAACTGAGAGTGAAATAGGAGAAGGGTATGATGTAATTATTATGTAAGAAAACTGGTGAAGTTTCCCCCAATTTTCACAAGAATTTTTCAGTTGCTTCTGTATATTTCGATAAAGTTCCCTTATAATGAACATGTCATGCGTACAGTACACCAACAGAAATCAATCAGAGATCAATACATATGTATATATATATATATATATATATATATATATATGTGTGTGTGTGTGTGTACATATATATATATATATATGTATATACATATATATATACATGCATATACGTATATATACATATATATATGTATGTGTGTACGTATGTATGTATGTATATGTACACATACACACACACACACACATATACATGTTACTTAGACATATATACACAAGCACAGTATACATACGTACACATATGTATTTACAAGGATGACGGCGCTCGCAAACACAGATGTATATATATATACATATCTATCTCTCTATTTACCTGTGTATCTATCTATCTAGCTAACTATCTACCTACCTACCTATCTATCTATCTATCTATCTAGCTATTATCTATCTATCTATCTATCTATCTATCTATCTATATATATATATATATATATATATATATAGAGAGAGAGAGAGAGAGAGAGAGAGAGAGAGATAGAGAGAGATAGATAGATAGATAGATAGATAGATAGATAGATAGATAGATAGATAGATAGATAGATAGATAGATAGATAGATATATGTATACACACACACAGAAAGGGAGAGAAAGAGATAATTATATATACGTACACAAACTAATATATGCGCATATATATATATATATATATATATATGTGTGTGTGTGTGTGTGTGTGTGTGTGTGTGTAGTCCGCTATTTGACTTACCGTGTTGAAAATCACAGCTACGTCAGTAGTCTTCTCTTAGTCTGTTTCTCCCTTTCTCCCTTTATTCTCTGTCTTTCTTCCTCTCTCTCTCTCTCTCTCTCTCACTCCCTCTCTCTTTCTAAATCTAGAAGTTTCTGTCATTTCCCTTGTAGTTAAACATAACACGCACAATCACTTATCTGTAAACATACATACGCACACATACACACACATACACATATTCAGAAATACTCGCGCGTATGTGTATATGTTTATGCACATATATATATATGAATACTAGCAGTATCATCCGGCGTTGCTCGGGTTTGTAAGGAAAATAACTATATAAGCATTTTTAGAGATGTAAAGTATAATAGCCATCTCAATATGGCTAACCACAAAGGGGGTGGGGGTTACTGTAGATTTTTACGTTCTGAGATTTAATAATAAATATTTAGAGAGTTACTTCCCTTATATATACCAAAAATGCATTAAAAATGGGAAAAATTGATGGTAATTTTTTTTTAAATCGTAGACTCATCGTAGACGCGCGCTAATACCCAGAAGGGCTCGATATGAATCACGACTATAAGATACCCGGTTTTGGTTAAACTGCACCGCAAAATGTGGGAGTAGTTAGGAATCTAAATCGTAGGGGACAGACAACACACAACCTCACTTTTATATATAAAGATATATTTGAATAATATATTTACATACATTAAACCGTATGTGTGTATCTGTGTGTGCGCATAACCCCCCCCCCCCCCACACACACACATATGAACGAATATGTTCAACTTTATCTGTTTCAATTTAAATAAAATTCTACCGGTTTGGGACTGTAGAGTTCCTAAATCCATATTCGACGTTTCTAGAACTACACAGTCGCACTATCAAGAATTTGAACTGAGTACACTTGGCCTACGATATTACGTTTATACTTATTAAATTCAGGCAAACTTAACCAACAAACGTTTTATTTTACCGTTGGCTTTATACCTCACCAGTTTGGCGTTGATTTGTTTGTCACGGCCAAATTTTGACCACTATGTGTTTCTCGGTTTATTTATTTGCTGCCAAATTTTGGCCGTTAAGCTTTTTTCGCTTTATTAATCTGTAGCCACAGGTTATATTTTATTGTGTGTGAAGGTAGCGAGTTGGAAGAATCGCTAGCACGCCGGGCGAAAAATTTAGCGGCATTTTGTCCGGCTTTATGTTCAGAGTCCAAATGTTGCCGGGGTTGACTTGCCTTTCATCCTTTCTGGGTGGATAAAATAAGTACCAGTTGAGCAGTGGGGTCGATGTAATCGACTTGTACCCTCCCACGAACTTTCTGGCCTTGTCCCAAAATTTGAAACCCATATTTTGATGTGTGTAAAGGCGGCACGAATCGTTAGCACTTCGGGCAAAGTGCTTAGCGGCACTTCACCCGTCTTTATTCCCTGAGTTCAAATGTCACCGGGATCGACTTTGCCTTTCCTCGCATCATGGTTGATAAAAGAAGTACCAGTTGAGATCTGGGGTCGATCTAATCGACCTACGCCTCCCACGAACTTGCTGGCCTCGTACTGAAGTTTCATATTTCTTTATTGCCCACAAGGGGCTAAACATAGAACTGACAAACAAGGACAGACAAAGGGAGTAAGTCGATTACATCGACCCCAGTGCGTAACTGGTACTTAATTTATCGACCTTGAAAGGATGAAAGGCAAAGTCGACCTTGGCGGACTTTGAACTCAGAACGTAACAGCAAACGAAATACCTATTTCTTTACTACCCGCACAGAGAGGACAAACAAGGACAGACAAACGGATTAAGTTGATTATATCGACCCAGTGCGTAACTGGTACTTATTTGATCGACCCAGAAACCATGAAGGTCAAATTCGACCTCGTGGAATTTGAACTCAGAACGTGAAGATGGACGAAATACCTATTTCTTTATTGCCCACAAGGGGCTAAACATAGAGGGGACAAACAAGGACAGACAAACGGATTAAGTCGATTATATCGACTCCAGTGTGTAACTGGTACTTATTTAATCGACCCCGAAAGGATGAAAGGCAAAGTCGACCTCGGTGGAATTTGAACTCAGAACGTAACGGCAGACGAAATACCGCAAAGCATCTCGCCCGGCGTGCCAACAATTCTCCAAGCTCACCGCCTTCGTTAATGAGTAATAATAACTAAATTGTTAGATATTTGTTTTTCCTATTCTTCATGTTAGAGGATGTGTTCGGATGCGGTATAATGTCTTAGAACGATTCTGGTCTCGATTTTTAATGGGTGTATTTTTTATTTTAACTTGACCCGGTAGTTGTCCCGTTGAGTAACCGTCTGTGATGATTAGACGAATTTTTAGGGTGTCTAATTTGTTTATTACTTCTAATTCGACCTATTTTAGATATGATGTGGATAACCACACACGTGCTTTTCCTGTATTTCCCCCTTTTCTTCGGACCTTTCTTCCCTCCTCTTTCCAACGAAGAGCCATGCTCGAAACGTTAAACACCTATTATTTTTGCCATCTTATACTGAGCACGAACTTAACACATTCCAAGTGTACACCTTTTTGACTTTTGTTGTTTTCTTATTTCTAATCGATTTTTGAAGGCACGCCTGCATAACGCTGCTCCTCTAAATGGAAAACTTACCCGTCATTTTCTTTTCAAGATTATCCTATCGATCAATTCCGCTGAACTGCCAAGTTATGGGAACGTAAAAACACCAATACCGGTCGGCAAGCGGCAGTGGGTGACAAGCACAGACACGAACGCACGGATACACATATTCTTTCAGCTTTTGTCTACCAAATCCACTCGCAAGTTTTTGGTCTGGTCGCCTTGAGGTTATAATAGAAGACACTTGCCCGAGGTGCCGCGCAGCGGGAGTGAAATCAGAACCATGTCGTTGGGAAGCAAGCTTCTTACCACACAACCGCACCTGCGCTAGTAATGTGGGGATGTTATTTGTAATATAGACGTTCCTTCTTTTATTAATTTAGTGTAGACGACTATATTATATATGCGTGTGTGTGCTTGTGTGTGTGTGTGTGTGTGTGTGTCGATTTTTATTTCTAGATTTGTTAGACTGATGTTAAATTGATTTTAGGGTGAGATGAATGAAGATTGTTTTGTTTTGTTTGGTTATCTATTATCAGAATAACAAGTCATTGAGTACGGGAATGTAAATAAAATTAATAAATCCTGTTTTAATTTTGTTGGTATTAGGATTATGCCGTTATTAGGACATTGAAATTATGTATGTATTTGTTATTCTTGGCTTTTTGATATTTGTATAGTTTTTCTGGTGATTATGGTTATAACCAAGAAGGCCCAAATTCCTTTTTGAAGTCGACTGCCGAAGATTGCAGCAGCGCAAATCCTCCATCCACTTTGGTACTTTCATTTGCTTTGTTTACGACTAGAGGTTTTGTTTTTACTAATTTCGTTTTATTATCCTTTAATTGAATTGGAATATTTTTGTAATTTTGTCATTTTTATTTCTATTATAACTCCTTTTATATCAGGGGTTTGTGCTGTTTATGAGTATGATTTGAAGAAGATTATTGTGTTATCTTCTATAAGACAATTAGGGATAATAATAATATCATGAGGAATTAGCTATCCTATATTGGCTTTATTTCATTTATATAAACACTCATGCTATAATCAAAGCTTTATTATTTTCATGCGACAGAAATATTATTCATTACTATAGTGGAGATCAGGATATTTGAGATATAATAATTGTTAGATATAATTTATCTTTTACTAGAATGGTGCTTAATAGTTTAGATATAGTGTTGTGTGGGTTTCCTATATTAGCAGGATTTTATTCAAAATATCGAATTAAGGTTTTGTTAAGTAAGGATGTAAATTTATTGAGAGGCTTAATTGGTATATTTGGGATATGTTTAACTCTATTATATTCGATGAGAACGTATATTTATATTGTGTGGTAGAGGTTGTTTCGAAGAATTCATCGAGCCACGGTTTTAGCTTTAGGCGTTGAAAGAAGCGCCTTATAGGTTGTTGGAGAGAGACCTAGAAAGGTAAGAGTCTGAAAAGGCTATATCGGAAGAACGGGTGTCGTAGAACTTCGCATCGAGCATTCGCATAGCATTTTCGGTCAAATTAGTGACGTGGGATCGAGCATTCTCGGGTTGAGGAATTACACTATGTCGCCGGGCTGGTCGTTTGGCCCTTAACTATCGAGTGAATATTATGGACGACGAAATCGTAAAAGCATCTCATCTAGTGGAGTAATTCCATAGTGGGTTGGCATGGGTCCTTGTGGACGCCCTCGATCAAATGATCCCCATTAAACTGAACAAGTTGGGCGGAACACAAAGAGTCTGTTAGATTGCATTTCTATTAATTGAAGCCAAAAATATATTGCAAATAAATAAATAAATAAAAAAAAACAAAATCTGAAACAATTTGAACATGGAACTTTATTAAAAAAATGTACAGAATAGGCGCAGGAGTGGCTGTGTGGTAAGTAGCTTGCTTACCAACCACATGGTTCCGGGTTCAGTCCCACTGCGTGGCACCTTGGGCAAGTGTCTACTGCTATAGCCTCGGGCCCCGACCAATGCCTTGTGAGTGGATTTGGTAGATGGAAACTGAAAGAAGCCTGTCGTATATATATTATATGATATATATATATATGTGTGTGTGTGTGTGTGTGTGTTTGTGTATTGTGTTTGTCCCCCTAGCATTGCTTGACAACCGATGCTGGTGTGTTTACGTCCCCGTCACTTAGCGGTTCGGCAAAAAGAGACCGATAGAATAAGTACTGGGCTTACAAAGAATAAGTCCCGGGGTCGATTTGCTCGACTAAAGGCGGTGCTCCAGCATGACCGCAGTCAAATGACTGAAAACAAGTAAAAGAGTAAAGAGAGAAAGAGAGAATGAATTAGAAAAGGGGATGGGGATAATCTGAATTAAGTTTTCAGATTTACAAATGGAGTGAAGGGCATTTTTCTTTTTTTTTTATCCTTTTCCATATTTCAGGGGTGCCTCCGGGTGAGATTTGCTCTGTTGTTAAAATAATAAGGATCTGTAAGAGAGAGAATAAACCTAGTACCAAGACGATATCCAGTGATAAAGATTTCTGGTGAAATTTTAAATTGTGTTTTAGTTTTTTTTATATATATATCCTATTTATATATTTTTAAAGCTATATCCGCGCATTTCTTTCTGTGATAGTAGCTTCTTATGTATAGACAGACACACACACACACACACACACAACACACACATATATATATATATATATATAATATTATATATATATATATATATGCATCATGTTGTATAATGTTATTTTTATTTTTATTCTTTCCGATGTTATTTCAAAGAACACAGAAAATGATGTTATCATAGTTTTATGTTTTTCTTTTGAAGTTCTATTGTTCCTTTACAACTTTTGTTGTCATTTTCGAATTTCAATTAATTTTACCTCTTTTCAGACATATTACGATGTAGTGCCAAACAGAAAAAAAACCCAAAAAAAAACAGAACGGAATTATCTGACAACACAATGTTGTTATTGTTAGTTCTTTCTGGAGCCATGCCTGGCTCATAAGGGCCGGTTTCCCGATTTCAGTGACGTATAGGTTCCCCACAGGTGAGCTGCTAGTGCAGGAGGAAAGAGTGAGAGAAACTTGTTGCGAAAGACTCAGCAGAAGTTCGCCATTACCTTCTCCTGGCGCAGCGTGGGGCTTAGATGTTTCGCTCATAAACACACACATCGACTGGTCTGAGATTCGAACCTGCCATCGTTCGACCACGAGTGGGCTGCTCTAACCACTAGGCCATGTGCCTCCTCAACAACACACTACTTACATACCATTATATATACGTTCATTTTTTTACATTTAAAAAAAACTAGAATTACTCGGTTTCGTGGAGAAAAAGTAAGAGATAGTTAAGGGGATTCTGCAAATCCAATCTACTAGTGGCAAAATTAAGATCTGTAGACATTCCCAATATTTCCTATCCGAGATTATGGCGTGAATTGATGGACATACTCGCTTAACACAAGAGGTTCTGTCGCATGTTACCGGCCGGCTTGAAATGTATCAAGAACTTAAATTAAACTCACACACAAATCCACACACAATACACACTACACACACAACATACACACACACACACACACACACACACATACACCACACACCACATATATATATATATATATATATATATATATATTATATATATATATATATATATATATAACATACATACATGCATACATACTTGCATGCATATATGTGTAGATCACATTCATTGATATATATATTATAATATATATATACATATGTATGTCACGTCCAGTGACCGACCAAGCTATCAGATGTTGCTACATATGGCTGGTCACAATGCGCTTCGCATTGTTTTAGCATTCAGGCGACGCCACCCTACTGGCTAAGCGAGGAGGCCAACAGAAGAAAGTGTGAGAGAAAATTGTGGCGAAAGAGTACAGCAGGGATCGCCACTACCCCCTGCCAGAGACTCGTGGTGCTTTAGGTGTTTCCGCTCAATAAACACTCACAACGCCCGGTTTGGGTATCGAAATCGTGATCCTACGACCGCGAGTCCACTGCCCTAACCACTGGACCATTGCGCCTCCACATGTATGTACGTATTAGACAGAAAGAACGGACAAATAAAACACGTGGAGTCACTTCAGAGCATGTGGAAGCACTCCGTCGGTTACGACGACGAGGGTTCCGGTTGATCCGAATCAACGGAACAGCCTGCTCGTGAAATTAACGTAAGTGGCTGAGCACTCCACAGACACGTGCACACTTAACGTAGTTCTCGGGGATATTCAGCGTGACACAGAGAGTGACAAGGCCGGCCCTTTGAAATACAGGTACAACAGAAACAGGAAGTAAGAGTGAGAGAAAGTTGTGGTGAAAGAGTACAGCAGGGATCACCACCATACCCTGCCGGAGCCTCGTGGAGCTTTTAGGTGTTTTCGCTCAATAAACACTCACAATGCCTGGTCTGGGAATCGAAACCGCGATCCTATGACCGCGAGTCCGCTGCCCTAACCACTGGGCCGTTGCGCCTCCACTTCAGAGCATGTAATTCATAAACCAATCATAACTGCAGAATTGTTAGAGTAAATCAGCGATTCAGAAATAACGCATCAAATCTCTTACAGCTATTATTTCTTAATCCTTTAATTACTTTAGCAGCATTACAATTATGATTGAATTAGAAATCAC
>NW_021824751.1:0-17552 GCF_006345805.1 Octopus sinensis | reverse complement strand
ATCTATATATATATACATGCACACACACACACATACATACAAACACCAAACTATATATATATTATATATATATATATTATATATATATATTATATATATATATATATTTCCATATGTATATATATATTATGTTTTTAATATATATATATAATATATATTATATACATATGTATACATATATATACATAATATATATATATGCATAAAAAACGGGATGAAAGTCCCTCCCGAGTCACAGGTTCATAGGGCTTGTTTTCTGGATTTTGTGACGTATATAACTCCATCCTCCCGGATGGAACGCTGGTTTACGGCAGGATCACTCAGTTTTGCCATCTGAGTGGAGTGGAACAACGTGAAATGAAGTGATTTGCTCAAGAATACAACTCATCGCCCAGATCAGGAATCGGAACCACGCACATGAGCCACGCACATCCACCGCCACACATAGTAATGTACACACACGCAAAAACACACACACACACACACACACATACATGCGTATATATTGCTCTTTTCCTCTTAGCTCTCAGATCCTTTACCTTACTACAAAAGCCATTTATACTGTAACAATGGCGGCCATGCAACTCCTTTATTTTCTTACAGATTTGCTCTCATTTCCAGAAAACTAATGCATCTCTTCTGTATTTATTTCACACAGAGATTGCGGCTATTCTCACAGCATAAATATTAGATTTTAGATTTCGTATCATTAGTTACCGGCAGCAGCTGAATTTTGCAATTTCTGTAAATATGTATATCTAGCCGGAGGTTTATATAAACATACATGCATGCATATATGTATATGTAAGTATGTATGCATACTACATACATACATACATACATATATACATATGCATACGTACATACGTACGCACACACACGCACGCATATACACTTAGTCACACACGTGCGGTTACTCATTTAATTTTAGGCTTAAATTACGAAGATTATGACTCTTACCCCCACGTTTCACCGATTTTCATGTAAGCAATTTAATAAAAGAGACAACTGTTTTGTACGCTAACAAGGCACGCAAACGCATATATATATATATATTATATATATATATATATATATATTATATATATATATAATATATATATATACATATATATATATAACATACTTTATAATATATATATATATATATATATATATATATACATATATATAAACATACTTATATATATATATATATATATATATTCCTACATAATTATAAAAATATATACTTAAAATTAATTTTACCGATATTGTGGTTTTTGCCCGCTAGTCACTAATACAATCATTTTAATGATTATATCCTATATATAATATATATATATTATATATATATATTATATATATATAGTATATATAAATATTTATAAGTATATAAATATTTTTTATATATATATATATATAATAATATGTATTTATAAAAGTATATATATATATGAGACGTTTAGTAACAGAGTATCGTCGTAAACCCCAACCCAGCCTTTATCGAGGTTAGTATATCATTTTCTTTGACACGACGTCCAGAATCCGACAAAGTTAGTAGAAAGAACCGGTGAGGATTGCAATAAGCTCGAAAATCCGGATGAAAAAAAAATTGTACTTAGATGCTATTGACACGACGCTCGCTCACCCTATCTCGGATCAGAGTGTTTAGTAACACACCATCGTAAGCCCACACGCTCAAACTTTGGTGTGGTCCCTGTATCATTTTCCGAGGTGTTATGGCTCGTTTTCTAATATTCTTCGTTACTATCGTAACGATAATGGGCTATTATCTTATTATCTTGTCTTACTTACCTCTTAAAGGTTCTTACCTTGGTATATTAAAACAACAAACAATACCTTTGGGGGTCTCTGTATGCTTTTTTCTAGATATTATGGCTAAAATAAGCAATGAGATACACCGTTTCGTAGTACTGGTATATTCTACAAAATTTGAAAGACGCAGTCATTGTTTCAGCTTTCAGATATATACGTAAGTAGATGGAATGTAAAGAGGAAGTCTTCACGTTCATTTTAAGACTAAAACCAGCTTCCTAACTAAATTCCGTGTCGAGATATCACATTCTGAAAGTTGTGAAGCATTTTTCTCGGTTTCTAAGTTGTGGCGTTTACGACGGTCTGTGACTAAACGCCTCATGTACACACATACAATCTTTTCCCTCGACTTACGACCGAGTTCCATTCTAACTGATAGGTCGTAAGTCGATCTGGTCGTATGTCGAATTTATATTTTTCGACACTATTTTCATTCTAGCGCAACTGGTACTTGAAAGCGACTGAGAGTGGAGACAGTGGCAGGCAGTGGATGCCTGGGTCTGAGGGAAGCCTCCCTTGCCAGATGCTGCCATAGTTATCGTATACGCAGCTGTCCAACGTCCAAAACTCGATTATTTATTTATTTTTTATTTGTTTATTTTTGTGGTCGTAAGTGCGGACGATCGTGAGCCGCAAAGGTCGTAAGTCAAGGAGAAAGTGTGTTTGTTTTCCTAGCGTTCATAATAATTTTTCTATCGTCTTGGCTTAACAGCCCTCACCGTTTGATTTCACTGTTTTGTTCTCACTGTCCTGTTCTTGTTACCACTTTCACCCTCCGCAAAAAATCCCAAATTTGATTTAATTTGCTTTGCAGGAAGGACTGTTTCAACGAAGTCGCGCATTGTCCTTGCCTTCGGAATGGCAGAGTAGATGAAACAGGGACAACTGATGAAGGGGAATATTCGTTATGTTGCATGTCTCGTTTCTCTGTTTTTTTTCGTTGTTCGAAAAAAAGTTCGTTTTCTAAGTTTTTGTTTTAATGTTTTCGTTTCTCATTGTGTTCAACGTTTTTTTAATGTTAGTTGGACTCTGTGGTCGATGAAATAAACTTAACCCTTCCCTTGAGATTGCTGGCCTTGTGCCAAAATTTGAGATCCATTATTTATATTCTATTCTGTGTTCTTTTTTATCAGTGTCAAAGAATGAATCAGATATATAGAAGGGCATGTTAAAATCCATTAGCACACACGTACACACATAATGTATTATACTAGAGCAGGGGTCGGGGAACTTTTGTAACCAATTACCCCAAAATATATTTATTTATGCCAGCGTTACCCCCTTGATTTAAAAGTTGTTATTTAAGTTCTATCGAAATTTCTTAGTATTTATAGAAAATGAAATTAATACTAGTTTTCGAAGCAAAAATATTTACTATCTTAAGATAAAGTACAGCATTTTTCTGAGGCGCTGACGATTTTGGTCAACCACCGCTCTAGATGACAATAACAATAAAAATAAAAATTAAAAATTATAATCTTTCAATTATAGGGGGGAAAAAACCCTTTCCAAATAAGAAATAAGAGCAAAAGATAAGAAAAAACCCCGAAGGAGTACTCTCCCCTTAAGGAGAATTTTCACCCTCTCTGTCATAGTAATTACTCACTCTCTCTTGCAGTCTGTCTCTCGCTGTCTGTCACTCACTCTCTTCCAGCAGCTGCGGTCACCAGTCAGGTAACCATGCATAATCTTTTCTATTGTAGGCTCAAGGCCCGAAACTTAAAGGGAGGGAACTAGTTGATTACATCGACTTCAGTGCTCGACTGGTTATTTCATCGATTCTGAAAGGAAGAAAGTTAAAATCGACCTTGGCAGAAGTTGAATTCAGAACTTAAAGCCGGAAGAAATGCCACTAAACATTTTTCTCCGGCGAGCCAATGATTCTCTTAGCTCATGGCCTAATAATAATAATAATAATAATAATAATAATAATAATAATAATAATAATAATAATAATAAGAATGATGATGATGATAATGATGATGAGGATGATAACAATAATAATAATAATAATAAATAAGTAAATAAATAAATAAGTATAATAAATATAAGTACCTGGAAATTGAAATACAAAAGGTGTGGCATCTTAAAACGAGAACTTTTCCTGTTGTTGTAGGTGCCCAAGGTATGATAAGAAAGGGATGTCAGAAACATCTAGAAAAGATCCCAGGAGAACCATGACTCAGAGAAATCTAAAAGATTGTGCTGCAAGTACTGCCCACGTCCTTAGAAAAACCCTGTCCATTTTCACCACCACCACCACCACCTTTTTCTTCTTCTTCTTCTTCTTCTTCTTCTTCTTCTTCTTCTTCTTCTTCTTCTTCTTCTTTTACATACATACTTGCACATGCACACACACACATTCACAGAAGCTGGATGGAGGTGGTGAAAACTTAAACCTTTCACATTGTCATCATATTCTTTATACAGAGAATAAATAATGTCAGTTTGTCTTTTCCATATAATAAAAGACAGAGAAACGATCGGTATAAATGAAAAAAAAAAGCAGAAAGCATTCAGTGTGAGACACGAAAATATTTCATAACTTCGATCGTTGATGCAATCTAATTCACAAGTTTGTTGTTCCTTTCAGTAACATATATCTATACACCCATCCGCCGTATTCCATAATACACCCCGTGTATTACACCCTAAGCCGTGTGTGCACACTTTTGTAAGCTTCGATTATTGCTGCAGACAGCTTATAAAAGGGAGAAAAACACCCAGGTAAGCTCAGTGAAATGTTTATTAATGTACGTATGTAAGTATTCAATTATGCATTCGTGTATGTGCGTAGGTATGTTGTTATTTATGTATGTATGTCGGTAGGAAGGGAAGAAAAAATACTAGTAAAACTTTATTTCACTTATTTAAACTAATATTAATCAATTAATATAGATTATTGATAATCTGTACAGGAAACACGTTTGTGAAATTCTATGTTGAATGCTTCAGGACGTACTTTTACAGAACTACTGTTATCTTTTTGTAAAAATAAACAGACAATAAAATAGGGGAAACAGCGGTAATATTATCATAACCACAACGGAAAATAATAATAATAATAATAATAATAATAATAATAATAATAATAATAATAATAATAATAATAATTAAAATAATGATGATGATGATGTTAATAATAATAATAATAATAATAATAATAAAAAAAATAATAATAAAATAATAAAATAATAATAATAATAATAATAACAATAATAAAAAAATAATAATAAAATAATGATGATGATGTTAATAATAATAATAATAATAATAATAATAATAATAATAATAATAATAAGTAATAATAATAATAATAATAATAATAATAATAATAATAATAATAATATAATAATAATAATAAAGGATGAGAGGACAATGCAGAGACAGACATAAAGTGTGGGTGTTTCTCATGGAGTCAAAAGCGTCCCGGAATCGGAAGAACGTAGGATTTCGGGGGACTTTCCTATTCAAACGGACAAGAAGTTAGAAAGTAATAGATTAGACATAATAATTATCGGTAAGGAAAAGCGAAGTTGCTTACTTATCGACCCATCAGGCCCGTTTGATTCCAGGGTCTTAAAGAAAGAAGAAAAAAAACAAACAAAAAGAACATTCCCTTAGAATTTGAAATAGGAAGAATTTGGAGCATGCGAATAGTAAAGGTCGAGCCTATAATAATTGGTACTCTCTTTACTCTATTTTACTCTTACTGGTTTCAGTCATTTTGACTGCGGCCATGCTGGAGCATCTCCTTTAGTGGAGCAAATCGACCCCAGGACTTATTCTTTGTAAGCCTAGTACTTATTCTATCGGTCTCTTTTGCCGAACCACTAAGTTACGGAGACGTAAACACACCATCATCGGTTGTCATGCGATGTTGGGGGGACAAACACAGACACACATATACACACACATATATACATATACATATATACGAAGGGCTTCCGTCTACCAAATCCACTCACAAGACTTTGGTCGACACGAGGCTATAGCAGAAGACACTTGCCCAAGGTGCCACGCAGTGGGACTGAACCCGGAAGCATGTGATTGGTAAGCAAGCTACTTACCACACAGCCGCTCCTGTGCCTATATGTTAAGCAAAGGTGTTCACAAATGGCCGAGGGTGATTGAAATAGAATGCCCTGTAGAGATCCGAGGGGATATTTGTCTCATAGGGAAAGCAATGATTATGAGAATGGATTTGGTAGATGAAAACTGAAAGAATCCCGTCATATATGCGCGTGTGTGTGTCTGTATCTGTGTCTGTCTGTCTGTCTTTGTCTGTGTTTGTCCCCCCACCATCGCATAACAACCGATGTTGGTGTGTTTAAGTCCCCGTAATTTAGTGGTTCGGAGTGTTGTTGGAGTGGAGTTGGAAAAAAAGTATTAGTGCAGAATAAGACTGGCACTGTAGTAGCATTGGAGTGGCATGGCGTGACGTAGATATGGCACGAATAAGCCATAAAGTATATTTATTATTTAGCCTTTGATCAGCGTGTTTGATGCAAACAATTGTCGGGTCAAACCCAGCGACCCAGGGCAATGTTGTCAGGTGCTTGCTGCCCTCTACAAGTAGAGCAATGCGGTTAGCAGGGGTTCTACGTTAGCTATGTATGGAAATCTAGCGGCGGTTAAGAGCGATGACGTTTTTGGAGAAACTGTGGACGTCGAAGTGGATGAAGTAAGCTGGTCTCTTTCGGATCGGGAACTACTATGAGTAAATTCCAGAAACCCCTTGCCTGGCAGTGCTACTGAGGAGCAGTACCAATACGAAATAAACTCTACAGACTGAGAAGTACCGCTTGGCGGGACTGTACGTAGAGCGACGAAATGGTACAGCTCGCACTCATGCAGTTTCCAAGAATTACTCGGAAACTGCACGTTGTGGAGATATGTCTCCCAGTGAAGTTGTAAAAAGTTGCTTGTTCCTTCTCGAGCCATGCCTGGCTCATAAGGGCCGGTTTCCTTGGCATATAGTTTCCCCACTTGGACGGGACGCCGGTCCGTCGCAGGTGAGGTGCAAGATGCAGGAGGAAAGAGTGAGAGAAAGTTGTGGCGAAAGAGTCAGCAGAAGTTTCGCCATTACCTTCTGCCGGAGCTGCGTGGAGCTTAGGCGTTTCGCTCATAAACACACACATCGCCCGGTCTGAGATTCGAACCCGCAATCCCTCGACCGCGAATCCGCTGCTCTAGTCACTAGGCCATGTGCCTCCACATGTAAAAAGTGGGGTAAAGTGACAAAAAATAGTTATTCTATTGCACTGTATTTTCAGGCACCGATTTCTCACTAGCTCCGGAAATAATTCCAAACTGTAAAAAGTTGTTTTAACACAATGGAAACAATGGAAGGAAATACTTTTAATTTAAACGAATAAAAAAAAACAAAAACTGATTCTCTGATTCCAACTGGAAATGATTGAAACCAGACTTCCAATTAATTGTTTGATAATAAGTAGTAATTAAGTAGGTTACTTTGATGAATTACTTTCATCTAACGCAACAGTGTTTAAGTATGTATATATATATATATATATATATATATATATATAACAAAACAATAATATATATATATACATACACACATATATATACATCATATATATATATACGTGTATATATATTATGTATAATATATATATGTATTTATATGTTTTTATTTTAATATATGAATATATATATGTTATATATGTATGTATGTATAACATGTATATATATATATGTATATATATATATATATATATATATATATATATATATATACACACATATACACTGACGGAAACAGTGTTATACGTATGTGTGTACGCATTTTTCCATGTACATGTGAGAGTATTTGAGTGTATATGTGTTACATATATACATACATATATATATATATATATATATAGTGTGTGGTGTGTGTGTGTTTGTGTGTGTGTGTAAATGCATACAAATATGTGCGTAATATATATGTTGAAGTACATATAAATATATATATATATTACTTACATGTATATATGTGTGCGTATATGTATGCGGCGTGCGTGTTCGTGTGTGTGTTAAGGGTGTATATAAATATATGGCAGTGCCACAGTGTGATCGCAGTCACATGACTGAAATCATTGAAATAACAAAAAAATACGGTCACACATGCTTTCGTACTCGTACCAAATTCTATATACATGCATATTTATATGTTTATACACACACACACACACACACACACACACACACACACACACACACATATATGTATATACACACATATATATATATATGTATTTACATACAGTAGGTACAGGAGTGGCTGTGTCGTAAGTAGCTTGTTTACCAACCACATGCTTACAGGTTCAGTCCCGCTGCGTGGCACCTTGGGCAAGTGTCTTCTACTATAGCCTCGGGCCGACCAAATCCTTGTGAGTGGATTTGGTAGACGGAAACTGAAAGAAGCCTGTCGTAATATGTATATATATATATATATGTAGGTGGTGTGTGTGTGTGTTTGTGTGTCTGTGTTTGTCCCCCTAGCATTGCTTGACAACCGATGCTGGTGTGTTTATGTCCCCGTCACTTAGCGGTTCGGCAAAACAGACCGATAGAATAAGTACTGGGCTTACATAAGAATAAGTCCTGGGGTCGAGTTGCTCGATTAAAGGCGGTGCTCCAGCATGGCCGGAGTCAAATGACTGAAACAAGTACAAGAGTAAAAGAGTAAAAGAGTAAAAGAGAATATATATGTGTGTGAGCATATATATGTGTGTATATGTATTTGTGTATAATTTCGCGCAAGTACTAATGTATGTGTGGCCGTATTCCTTTGATCTTTTAATGGTTCCAGCCAAGTCTCTGCGGCCGCGCTGGATCATCGCTCTATCGGCTATATGGATACCAATATATATTTCACCAAGTGCATTTTTGTTCATCGATTTACAATTATCGGATGTCTAAATTTTATACCGTATAATTTTAATACGTGCCATGTATACGTTTGTATGTGTGTGGTTTTCTGTGTTGTTTTTTTTTTCGTTTTTGTGTTTTTTGCGTTTATGTGTGAACCAGCATGCACCATACCACACTTCTTTCCTCCTGGGTAAACTTTGCCTTTCATCATTTAGGGGTGGGTAAAACAAGGAACCAGTCAGGAGCATGGCAGCAGTCTTATACTCAAAATCAGCAAAAAAAAGAAAAAATATCATTAAAAATAAGAACAACAACTGCAACAATAATATAATAAGAGTAGGCGGTGGCAGTGACGAGGCGCCGGCTAATTAACGTGACGTCACAAGATTGTATGACGTCACGTACAGGAGTTTTCACTAACACTACAATGTAATTACAATTGACAGACGCGTTAGACTGCTGTCTGCTAACTGATGAGCCAGCGTTTTTGTTGTTCTTGTAGCTGTTGTTGCTTTTCATGGTTTTCTTTTTTTTATGTTGTTAGATTTTTGATATTCTTTACGATAATGATGATGGAACAGTTTTGATAATAAGGATCATCACTCTCGTTGTGGCCGTCATCGTCGTCGTCGACGGTATCATCACCATCATCATCAGCAGCAACACCAGCAGCAGCATCTACGGCATCGTTATCATCATCATCATCATCGCCATCATCTTTCACATCATCGTCGTTATCATGTAACGGTGTCGACTAGTAGCAGTAGTAGTAGTAGTAGGAGGAGGAGGAGGAGGGGAGGAGGAGGAAAAGGAGAATGAAGAGGAAGAGGAGGAGGAAGAAGAAGAGGAAGAGGTGGAGGAAGAAGAAGAGGAGGAGGAAGAGGTGGAAGAAGAGGTGGAGGAGGAGGAAGAGGTGAAGGTGGAGGAAGAGGTGGAGGAGGAGGGAGAAGGAGAGTAAGATGTTGAACTAGTAGAATCATTAGCGTGTCGGACAAAATGCTTAGCAGCATTTCTTCCAGCACGTTATATTCTGGGTTCAAATCTCACCGTGGTCAGCAATTTTGCCTTTCATCTTTCATTAAAACGAGTAACACTCAAGTACTTGGGTCAATGTAAAGGAAATACCCTCTGCCCTAAAATTCCTGGCCTTGTGCTAAAATTTGAAACAGTTATTATTATTATTATTATTATTATTATTATTAATATTATTATTATTATTGTTATTATTATTATTATTATTATTATTATTACTTTTTTTTTTCTTCTTTCAAATTTTCTTCCATTTCTTGCCGAGTGTCTTCCCGACTCCTAGGGCAAAGAAACTCATAGTGTATATTGGTAGGCCATTAAACCAAACTCAGTAGTTCGTTCATTTTTTTTTTTTTTTTTTTTAAAGTTAAATTAAAATACATGAGCAGCAACAGTTCTCACATCGACAATGCTCTTCTCAATACGTGTGATGTACCAGTTAAGACAATCTTTTGCACTTCTTGCAGGGATGGTAAGCCAGGGATCATTCTCATATAATTTTCGGTTCCCTTCTTGATCATTCCTAGTGCTCCTACGATCACTGGTATTGTAACCGCCTTGAGATGCCACATTTTCCTCAATTTCAATGAGTAGGTCTTTATATTTTCTGAGCTTGTCAAACTCTTTCGCTGAAATATTATGATCACAGGGGATGCTCATGTCGATCAATAAGCAACTTTATTGTTTTGGTCTTTCACAACAATATCTGGTTTATTGGCCTTGATGGTTCGGTCTGTATGTACTGGAAAGTCCCACAGAATGGTTACATTTTCTCCTTCAGTTACAGCCTCAGGGTGGTGATTATACCACTTGTCGGCAGTTTTGATATTGTAATGCCGACT
The DNA here is from genome assembly GCF_006345805.1 of Octopus sinensis. Lineage (NCBI taxonomy): Eukaryota > Metazoa > Mollusca > Cephalopoda > Octopoda > Octopodidae > Octopus > Octopus sinensis. The sequence goes on along the minus strand of NW_021824751.1, from coordinate 6,981 downwards.
TATTAGCCAGTGGAGATATTGGCCAACTCTGTCATGTCCTTAATTTCATTATTATTATTATTATTATATTATTATTATTATTATTATTATTATTATTATTATTATTATTATTATTATTATTATCATTCCATGTTTGACTTTTGCTTTACATTGTGTACAAGTTGGCTCCAAGTCTCACCCAGAGACCTCAAGAGACAACAGGCTGGAAGTTCATGTTGTTGTTATGCCTAGTGTGCCATATATTTGGTTTTGTATTTAGTGTTGTACTAGTGAATGTCTTTAAAAAAACCCCCCAAAATTATGTTTGTTTTAAAACTTGAGATTACATAGAAAGTATTTTGCGTAGGATATGAGCAGTTCCCATGAGCACTATCTTTTGAATTTCTGCCATTTTTGGGTTTCCTGGTATCTGAGTTAGGTAGCAATCCGCCCCTTTTGCTATCATTCCCAGGGCACCTATGCCAACAGGTATTGTTTTTGTCTTCAGGTTCCACAATTATTATTATTATTATTATTATTACTACTACTACTACTACTACTACTACTACTACTACTACTACTACTACTACTACTACTACTACTGTTATTATTATTATTATTATTTTATTATTATTATTATTATTATTATTATTATTATTATTATTACTGAGTGAGTGAGAGAGCAGAGGATGCCACCGAAGTGAGACTGGAGTAAAATATATGAAGCCCAGTATACCCAGTATACCCATCATGAATATTAAATTCACCAGGGATTAGTACCATGATACGAACACCAAGAACAACGCTGGTTTATCTGTTCTATAACAGCATAAACCCTTCATTTTAAGGATTCGTTACACCAGAATATATCTAGGTTTTCTTTTTAGAATGTTAAATAATACAAAACTAAAATAAATCATAAGAAACAATAAACGAATTATAAATCAGAGGATTTATTAATTCTTTATTCTTTATTCTTTGACTAGTTGCAGCCATTGGACTGCGGCCATACTGGGGCATTGGCTTGAAGAGTTTAGTCGAATAAATCGATTCCAGTACTTGTTCTTTTTTTAAAGTCTGGTACTTATGCTATCGGTCACTTCTGCCGAACCGCTATGATAAAGGACGTAAATAAACCAACACTAGAGGGTAGGGGGCACACACACACTCACACGCACACACACACACATACACACACATGCAAACTTGCATACATACGCACACACATATTTGGAAGCGAAGGGCTTCCAAATAGTTTTCCTCTACCAAATTTACTCTGTGTTTTCGTAGGCTGAGGGGCAATCAAATTGTGGAGCAGTGGGACTGAACTAGCAACCTTGCAGTTTCGAAGCGAACTTTTTGACCATACACTAATGCCTACACCTGTACAAAAGTAATTAATTTTAGCCATGGATATATAATTATCATATCCTTTTTTTTCAGCTATGAAAATGTTCTTTTATGACGTCATACCACTTGGATTTCATTATTTATTACTTCACATCTCCAATGATTGTAGAAATGTAGGAGTTGATTCACTCCAAAGAGCTGTTCCTTAAACCCGTGTGAAACCAGACATTGATTAACCAGTCATTTATGTGGGTATCGTAAAAGGTAAAAGAATAAGAGTTATGTATAAGTTAAGATAATGAAAATTTTCTTTTATGACGTCATGTCATATCCCATTATAACGACAACGATAGTTTTGGACAGTTTTCAGAATTTCATTACTTTTTATCTTATTTTATATCTTCAATGGCTTAGAGAGGAAGAATTGTTGGGAAAACAGCGAACAACGAATGAGAGTTTTCTGTGAATTGTTAAAACTTTGTCTGTCTTGTTGTATGTGTTATGTGATACGCGGGAAATACTTCCCTAGTCTCCGGGAATTAGTTATAACATGCATTCCCAATTTTTTTCCAATCAGCTTAGTTACTTGGGACTTATAAAGGGAAGGCTTTATATTACTCAAAACGTATGAAGCAAGGGCTAACTAGACGTCTAAAAACAAGCATGGACGTTTGAGCGGGATGGGTTACTCGACCAGAAGAAAATTCTAACAGGGCCCCACCTGCAAGGTCATGCGCTGTTTATCTTGATATGAGATCACCATGTCGCGCACATATGGTTGTGATGCATGTGCCTAGTGTACCCTTATCAGACGGGTAGTCATGATGGGTATACTGGGCTTCGTATATTTTACCCCAGTGTCGCTTTGATGGCATGCACTGCTCTCTTACTCAATGATGATGATGATAATAATAATAATAATAATAATAATAATAAAATGCTTTGGACAGACAAAGGATTAAACATATGAAAGTGAAGAGATTAACAACATGGCACCATGTCCCAACTGACCTTAGTGGATATAGTCAGATATGAAAGAAAAAAACCCGAAAAATCTCTCGTTAGAAAGGGAACAGAAGATAACACAAAGTGGGTGTCTGAACAACACCAAGGAATAGATTGATAGAGAGACGGATTTGAATATGAGTGGATAACATGAAGGGGCTTGTATACATACGGCCTTTTTAGGGTCACAAATTTTGATTGATTAAAGGGCCACTAACACTTGAACCGACTCTCGTCATTATCTGATATTATATTTCAGCGATCTCCACTTTAGACAATAGTTAAATCTTAATACACTGAAACAGACCATAGATGCTCACACACACACAAACACAAACACACAGCCAGTTATATAGAATTATTAGATACACTCATATATAAAGATATTGCTTCACATATCTATTCCGGAAGTGATTCCATTACCCCCATTACTTTACTCTAAATTCTGGTTCTTTTTTTTTTCTAAAGTCTATTCCTGTGTTTTAATACATCTCTTTGCTACTTCACAATTGTCATTTCTACTTTACTTAGTTATTACATTCTATAAACTTTCATCTATAGAAATAATGGCTTCCTTTACGTAAGTATGACGTAGTTTTTCAGCATTCTTAATCACACATATACAACAAGATGGATGCTGGCTGACGGTAGGTATACACAGCTAATCGCAGCAATTAGCATTATATGAACGATGATTTTTTAAGGAATAAGCCTATCTTCAACTATCATATTTTTAAGAGAATATTGTCTGATATTTTATATTCTATTCAAAAATATTCAAAATATTTTTGTTGTATACATTTTATACACATTTCTCTTTTTGTAAATATCCAACAAATCACATCTTTAAACATATATTCGTATATGCTCAAATACAATATCCTAGCTGCAGTTGTTTTGTTCCTTAAAATTTTCTCTCTTTTGCAAACATTTAAGATTTCTTCTCCATTAGTATTTATATTGTTCAAGCTTCGTTCTTCATATTTATAACATAACTCGCAAACACAAACATTAGCATTTAAATTAGATTCATAACAAAATATCCAAACACACAAATATGCTTTGAAAAACATTGAAACTCCATAATAATGGAATGCGTATGGATATGGAGTCTATCGGAAATTTGTTGTAGCTGAATGCTGAGATTTTTACGACAACTGAATACGATGGAAGATAGTAGATAACTCGGCCTCTAACCCTAATCGTAAATTAGCCTAAACCTTTTCCTTGCTGTCATCGTCTTTATAAACATCTTCATTGTAAGGGCTTATTAAATGCATAAAAATATAAGCATACGTATATATACGCAAGCATATACATACATTATATTTTCACACACACAAACACACACACACACAGAGAAAAGTATAAAGATATATATATGTATATGATATATATGCGTGGGAGTGGCTGTGTGGTAAGTAACTTGCTTACGAACCACATGGTTCCGGGTTCTGTTCCACTGCGTGGCACCTTGGGCAAGTGTCTTCTACTATAGACTCGGGCCGACCAAAGACGGAAACTGAAAGAAGCCCGTCGTACTTATGTATATATATAGTAATTATTCTATCGGTCTCTATTCTAGGCTTACAAAGAATAAGTCCTGGGGTCGAGTTGCTCGACTAAAGGCGGTACTCCAGCATGGTCACAGCCAAATGACTGAAATAAGTAAAAGATTGAAAGAGTAAAGAGAGTAAGAGTATATATGATTCTGCCAGCTCGCCGCCTTAACTTAACTCCTTAATAACCCTTTCTGCTATAGACACAAAGCCTGACATTTAGGACGGGTTTAGTCGATTACTTCGAAGTGCTCAACAAGTACTTAAAGGCAAAGTCGACCTCGGCGGAATTTGAACTCAGAACATAAAGACAGACGAAATAGCTCTAAACATTTCGCCTGCATACTTACGATTCTACCAGCTTGCTTCCTTAATAATAATCTTTTCTACTCTAGGTACAAGGTCTGGAATTTGAGAGGAGGGGGATGGTTAATCACATCGACCCCAGTACTTGACTGGTGCTTATTTCAACGACCCCCAAAAGATGAAGAGCAAAGTCGACCTTGGCGGAGTTCGAACTCCCCGCTATACATACACGCTAGACATTTTGCCCGGCATTCTAACGATTCTGCCAGCTCCCCGCTTTCACCACCTTAATAATAATAATAATAATAATAATATAATAATAATAATAATAATAATAATAATAATAATAATAATCATGATAATAATAATAATAATGCCCTAATGCAGTACCAGGCAGTGGCTAACCAGTTGACCATGTCCCTTAGTGGCTGACGATATGTGCATCTCTGATCACGAGCAGAAATAGTGGGGGAGTATCATAGCCATGTGTTGAGAGGGATTCTTTGGGGTTTGAATAATTCACCTCTGGAAACATGGGTGTTTTGTCCAACATCCTTAAACAACCCTTCTTTAAGGACCTTTTCAGCGGGATGGGTTACTCGACCAGAAGAAAATTCTAACTGGGTGCCACCTGCAAGGTCATGTGCTGTTTATCTTGATATGAGGTCACCATGTCGCGCACATATGGTTGTGATGCATGTGCCTGTTCACCCTTATCAGACGGGTAGTCATGATGGGTATACTGGGCTTCGTATATTTTACCCCAGTGTCACTTCGATGGCATGCACTGCTCTCTCACTCAATAACAACACCAGTTTTTAGTGATAATTGTCCTACACAGCGTAGCGCAGGACAAACTCACTAATCGAGTGATAATACTAAATTATAATATGACGATTTGAGGCAGAGATCGAACATTTAAATGCTTGTATTTGATTGATTTCTGAGCAGAAGTATTCATCGTGTAATTTTTCAATGTCTTTTAATGACATCAAATTGCAGAAATGATATTACGGTTGAGATGTATGCCTTACTCAAAGCAACCCACAGAGTTTCATGGCGTGCCTTATTAACTTCCGTGTTTTACTGTTATTAATAGTTAAGTTTCATATTTATAAGAATGTGGACCTTTGAGGTCTGGAAATCTCATAGCTTTGTTGAGCGTCAGCAGGGTTCGGAGAAAGCCAAATGATGTAATATATGTTTATTTAGCTGCAAGGATAACATTGAATACAAAGCATAAACTTATACAAATGTATCATAAATAAATATACATAATAGAAATGGAAATGGCAAAAATTACAAAATACAAATAGAAAATATGTATGTATGTATGTATGTATGTATGTATGTATGTATGTATGTATGTATGTATGTATGTACTATTTGTATTTTGTATATACATATAGATATGTAAATATATATATATATATATATATATGCATATAGACTACTTGTGTATATATTGTGTATATGTATGCATATGTATACATATATACATACATATGCATATATGTACATGTACATATATATATATATATAATATATATATAATATATATATTATATATATATATATTATATATACATATTATATATGTTTATTTATATATATATAGATATCTATGTATGTATATATATATATATATAGATATCTATGTATGTATTATATATATATTATATACATGTTATAGATATGTATATATACATATATAAATAAATAAATAATAAATACACACACACCACATATATATATATACATATATATACTATATACACACCACCCACATAATACATACATCAGATATACATATACATATATATATATATATATCTACATACTTATATATATATTATATATATATATATATATATATATATGTATGTATGTATGCATGTATGCATGTACATATGAACACACACACACACACTCAACAAACACACACAGTGATGCCGCTATAATATCGGAGTATAACAAAACATTGCCTAAGCATTTGGTTCTTTAAATGTAAAATTTGATTTACTCTAACGAGCCTTTCTTTGTAACAGTGGGGAACCCAAACTATTTATTTATCAAATCTATGGATATCGAAAATATCCATCAGCTACGTTCTGAGTTCAAATTCCGCAGAGGTGGACTTTGCCTTTCATCCTTTCGGGGTCGATTAAATAAGTACCAGTTACGCACTGAGGTCGATCTAATCGACTTAATTCGTTTGTCTGTCCTTATTTGTCCGCTCTGTGGGTAGTAAAGAAATAGGTGTTTCGTCTGTCATTACGTTCTAAGTTCAAATTTCGCCGAGGTCGACTTTGCCTTTCATCCTTTCGGGGTCGATTAAATAAGTACCAGTTACGCACTGGGGTCGATATAATCGACTTAATCCGCTTGTCTGTCCTTGTTTGTCCTCTCTGTGGGTAGTAAAGAAATAGGTATTTCGTCTGTCATTACGTTCTAAGTTCAAATTTCGCCGAGTTCGACTTTGCCTTTCATCCTTTCGGGGTCGATTAAATAAGTACCAGTTACGCACTGGGGGGCGAGCTAATCGACTTAATCCGCTTGTCTGTCCTTGTTTGTCCTCCCTGTGGGTAGTAAAGAAATAGGTATTTCGTCTGTCATTACGATCTAAGTTCAAATATCGCCGAGACCGACTTTGCCTTTCATCCTTTCGGGGTCGATTAAATAAGTACCAGTTACGCACTGGGGTCGATATAATCGACTTAATCCGCTTGTCTGTCCTTGTTTGTCCTCTGTGGGTAGTAAAGAAATAGGTATTTCGTCTGTC